>NW_011121421.1:0-474 GCF_000146605.3 Meleagris gallopavo
AGACCCTCTGACATTTGGAGGCACGCCTGGGGGGCACCGCTGCCATCCCCATTGAAACAGAGTGGGTGCTGTGATCCCTGCAGAGCTCCAGGCCCTCCTTTGGGGCACAGCTTGGAAGTGATGGATCTCATGGCTCTCCCCATAGCCCCGTGAGCTGCAGGGAATGCTACCCGTGCTCTCCTGGGGACGGGTGGGTTTGGTGGAAACCTCTTGTATGGGGCTGCTGAATCACGGCCTGAACCTCTGATTGATCACTTGAGGCGAGCAGTGAGTCAGCCACCGAGCACAGGTGAAGGCAATTCAGCTGTGCTGCAGGAAGGGGTGGAGCCTGGCTGCACCTCTCCTAGAGCCATTGAAGAGCTGACTGCCAGTGGGGAAGGATCTCTTCTGGAGATCTGTTCCATTGGAGTCTATTTCACTAAGCCCAGGATAGGGTGAGTGTTCTTTCCTACTTCAATATAATATTTACATCAG
>NW_011121422.1:0-715 GCF_000146605.3 Meleagris gallopavo
GTCCAAAACTATTCCCAATTTTAAGGAAATGAACACCTGAAGCAGTTGGAGCATTTTCCATCTGCCACATTCTGCATCTAGGAGTAAGGATTAGCACAAAGGGTTTCCTGCAGTCCTGCAGAAATGGACAAAGGCCTGCTTACAAAATGGACAAAGTCTCAATGCACAACACAGTTCATACCAGACTAAAAAGCCACGTCACTTGATTAACACGCTCAGGTTGTTATGCACTCGGAAAGGAAACAGAACCAACTGCTGAATTCAAATCAGCAGGGCTCCTACATTTCCTCCTGATTCTGGAAGAGCAAATTCTGAGAGGAGGTGCACAACTTTGCTCTTCCTAGACATGAGAAGAGCTGGCACTTAATAACATTCCTTTCTGGGAAATCAAACCATGTATTTATATTTTTACTGCAGGTAGCATAGGGAGCAGCCAGTTGAGGAACCAGACACAAAAAATTAGCCCACGGGCAAGTAAATTCTTCTCCTTCAACTCTGTATGCTCTCACATTATAGAATCAGGCTACAGTGCCACATAGGTCAACCAAGCGTAGAAGCAAATCCACAAAATCCTGGTGGAAACAGCAGCAAACAAAGGGACAATCCTCAGCAGACAGGCCTTCCCACCCACAGCACAGCTCAGCACGTTCTGCCATCAGAAAAGCAAGGCCTCCTGTCACGCTCAGCTAGTTCCCTCTCAGTGCATTCTAGCACC
>NW_011121423.1:0-637 GCF_000146605.3 Meleagris gallopavo
AGCACCAGCGCAGACAGCAGCACAGCTGAGAACAGTACCATCACTGCCACGTGGCGCTTCCGCACACATCTGCCAACAGCAGCCTGGGTGCTTTTCCCTGCATTCATCCCTGGAAAGAAATGACAACGTCCCACGTTACCTTCACCTCATCGCCCTCGGGTGCTGCCTTCCCAAAAGGACAAAGCTCACAGCCCTCTGGGAACTGGGAGCGGCGAGAGGTGAGCAGCATCACACAGGCCTTCTCTGGCACACTGCTGGAACAACTCTCCACACCCCACCGAGCTCAGCCATTTCCAGAGAGCCACTCCTGGCTTCTTTTACAACGTCTGCTCTGCAGTCATACACAACAGCATCGCTGCATAGCGGAGCGTACGGGGGAAAGAGCGCAATGAAATGGCACTGAAGTGGGCAAGGAAAGCTCTCCAAGGAATTACAAAGCCACGACTTACCCATGCCATCCGCCCGAGTTTCAGTCTCGGGACTCAGAGGGGAAGCTGGATCACCTCCTCCACTCACGTCTGCAAACAAACGCAGGACAGAGCAACTCTCATGAAACATCCTCCCAGTCGGAGTGGCACAGGACGCAGTTAAAGCAGGGGATTCCTTCAGGACACCGTTCTCTCCCTTCCGCACAGGA
>NW_011121424.1:0-486 GCF_000146605.3 Meleagris gallopavo
GTATAACTGGCTCCTCTGGAGGCTTTCTGGGAGTGCAACATTTTCCTGACACACTCTAAGACTGTGGGGGTTAGGCTCCATGACAGAGAGAAGCTGTACCTTGGGAACGTGCCTGCTTCCGGAGTCCCTGTGACCCTCCTACAGCCTCTGGCACTGCGTGGGCTCTGCTCTGCTCTTGCTCTGACACTTCCCTCAAATTTCCAGGCCCCTAATCGTCCTTTTGTGATCGAACAGACATTTTTAACAGCAGCAAACGCACTTCTATACAATGAACTGTGAATTAGAGCATGTCTTTTTATTAACTAAACATTCCCTTTTATGCCAAAAGTTCAAAGTTGTGCACTTCAGCACAGAGGCTACAGGCTTGTGACTTGGGAACAGTGCAGATGCTTTTCCGGAGGCCACTCAGACACCAGCCACAGCAATTTTCCAATAAAATCTCATGCAAATGGTGTCACTCCATAATAGAAGATGGACTGTATTCTT
>NW_011121425.1:0-523 GCF_000146605.3 Meleagris gallopavo
TTCTAATAATTAGGTACAAATCTTTATTTAAAAAAAATTAGTGATTTTGTTTTTAAGAAAATATAGAATTCATTACTAGTCTATGGAGATAAATGAGAAAAAAAAATCAAAATAAAGTATGTAACTGCCTCTAATTTAGATAAAATGAAATTATAATTTCCACTTGTGTGTGTGTGAGCTAAAAGAAAAATAAAATGCAAAGAGAGAAAGTAAAAATACTTAGGTATCTGTAAATTACCCTTAAGATAGCAAGAAAAGTACTATAAACCCATCTCTAGATAAAATTATTCTGCAAGAAAAGTGGTAATTCCATTATGTTTTCCTTTGACATGTGAAGTCCTTTTGAAGACAGATTTTATTTCATTAATATTAGACATAAGTTGCATGAAAGATTTTGCTCCACTGCTACCAACAAAAACAACTAATCAAAATATTTAGAATAGAGCTAACTCATAACTATCATTTGGGGGCCTCTGCTCTTGAGTCTTTCTGTAAACTCAATCTTGTCAAAGTCCAATACCCT
>NW_011121426.1:0-788 GCF_000146605.3 Meleagris gallopavo
TGGTCGCTGCCGCCCCACCTGGCGCACTCGTCTCTGAGCGTGCTGGGCAGGTGGCAGCCATGTCCAGCACTAAGAGAGCGAGAGTTGAGGAGAGCGTGATTTTAAGTGGGAAGAGGGAGCTGGGGGCCCCAGAACCGAAGAGGAGGAGGGGGCCCGCCATGACCATCAAGCGGAGGAGGGAGAGGAGGAAGAGAGCCCGGTTCCATCGCGCCCGGACCACCGCTGTGAGCGACCATGGGCAGCCCATGGAGGTGGATCCGCCTCCAGAGGAGCCCATGGAGGTGGATCTGCCTCCAGAGGAGCCCATGGAGGTGGATCCGCCTGCGGCACAGCTGGCCTGGCACCACACCACCGTGCCAGGCCCCGCATCGGCGCAGTCACAGCTCCGCCATCGCTGGTCCGGGCGCTGGGCTCCTTACCTGCTGCGCGGCCCCCGCCCCCAGCATTAGCTGGGTGGCATTGCTTCACATCTGCTCCTCCTCCACCTTGTTGCTCCTCTGCGGTTCTGCGGGCCCCCAGTTCCATCTTCCCCCTGTAGGAGTTAGGTCCCGCTTCTGGGCTTTGTTGTTGATTTTAGCGTTAGCTTAGTTTTAGTGTTAAGTGTAGTTTTAGCGTTAGGCATAGGTTCCTGTTAGTAGTTTGGAGTTTAGGCGTAGGTTCCTGTTAGTAGTTTGGAGTTAGGCGTAGGTTGCTTTTGGTAGTTTAGAGTTAGGCGTAGGTTGCTGCTACCAAGTGGCAGTAATGCTGCTCACTCGGTAAGCTGCTCACTCTGCCCTGATTTATCATGC
>NW_011121427.1:0-814 GCF_000146605.3 Meleagris gallopavo
CAGAAACTAATGTACAGTAGAGTTCAGAAAGACTCTACACCCCAGTTTTGGAAATGCCTAGACACATGCCACTGCTGAGATAACACGGGGGAAGAGAAGGGAACATGTATGGAACTTTTTTAAAACATACTTATTGTTTTGTAACAGAACCAAATAGAAAGCTACTCTGATTTCCCATTATACCAAAGAAAATTTGGTCTACTGATTTTAATTCATACTATTACTGCTTAGAACTGTAATTTAACTCTGCAGACAAGTTTCCCCTGAGGAGTTTAGCAGTTCAGCAGTGTAACTCTTCTTGCCCCTACAAGATACAAAAAGTATCTGGTTGTATTGTGCATACATACACACCATGGTAGCGGTGGTGAGCAGGAGCCCCCTTAGCTCCCCTTCTTCTAAGGATCATCTTCCAGCTTTCTACAAACAATGCTCTGCACTGAGGAGTAAGCAAACCAACAGAAAGAAAGCCTGTATTAGCATACATTCCATGTTCCTTTCACATGTCAAGAATTGTAGAGAAGGGGCAGAAAAGCCGTCCAAAAATGCAAAGAACATATCTGTGTTTAGTTAGCTGCCATGTTACATGTGGGAAACCCAGTAGGAAACTTGTTTTACTTTCCATGTAAGTTGCTCTTCTCTAAGTTCTGGGACATTTTTTTGTAACCCTTCCTTCCAGATTCAGATTTTCAGATCAAGTCAACTGTAAATCAAATGCAAGAAAATATTTTGAATAATAGTCATGCAGGTGCAGTAACATTCTTATTTTATGGTAATATTGTCTTTCTTCCTGCACATCAGAATTTGCATGCATAAA
>NW_011121428.1:0-604 GCF_000146605.3 Meleagris gallopavo
GAGGATACCCGGAGTTATAAATAGACGGAAAGAGCGCATAAATCTAGGAAAGCAAGAAAACAAAGAAAATATCAGCACAAATAATACTTGGCATTCACTTTGTCTAGTATATCCAAGGCCAGTTTGCTCCTGGCTATCATGCTTCAATGTATGTCAGAAAAACTGGCTCAAAGATATCCTTCTCTGGTTCTTCTCCAATAAAGCCAGCACAGTCTGCTAAAATGAATATGACACAGAGCAAACAAAGCTGGGTCTAGATTTACAACTGGTGCACTGAGTGGCATTCAATCTCTTTAATTGGTGCCTCCTAATCCTTAACTGTGCCACACTAAGAAACCTTATCCTTCTAGTTGGTGCTTTGAGTTCCCTGAGAGACAATCTCTGAAAAGATCACAGAATCACAGAATCACAGAATTGTAGGGGTTGGAAGGGACCTCTAGAGATCATTGAGACCAACACCCCTGCCAAAGCAGGTTCCCTACACCAGGTCGCACAGGTAGGTGTCCAGGTGAGACTTGAATATCTCCAGAGAAGGAGACTCCACAACCCCCCTCGGGCAGCCTCGTTCCGAGTGCTCCGTCACCCTCACTGTGAAGAAGTTCTT
>NW_011121429.1:0-508 GCF_000146605.3 Meleagris gallopavo
TCTGTTGATACCATATTTAGGAAATTACTTTGTTTTACCTCAGATTGTTGCCACTGTTTTCAATTATTTCGGGGTCCCCTATTTTCTTTTTTTCCGGGGGCGCGGATCCGCGGATCCCTCCGCCCTTCTAGTCACGGAACCGGGCCGAACCAGCCCGTAAACCGTTGACATTCTTGGTGGAGAATGCGGGCAATAGTTGCTTTTTAGCTTTTTGAACAAATCTCTCTCTCCGCTCTCAGACAGCTTCATTGGGAAAGTTTATCTGTTTCACCAGTTCTGTCTGAAAGCGTGACCTTGAAAAGTCCAGGCGGACTGCCAATACTCTAGGATATTTGTAAACTTGGAGCCTTGCTATCTTGTTTCTGTAAAGAAAAAAAAAAAAGACTTTACTCTACTGAAACTGCCTTTTAAGGGGCTACATGCCACTGTCTCTTCTTTCTTAATGCTAAAACATACTGGGCCTTATTAAGTTCACCACTTTGCTCTATGGAGCAATAGGTATATATAG
>NW_011121430.1:0-469 GCF_000146605.3 Meleagris gallopavo
GTAATAGTATGAGGCTTAAATTTAATAGAACTTTAGGTCTAGTGAACACAATAGACTTATGTGATGAGCTACAAATATTGAGTTAAAGTTAATGCACTACATACACAAAGTTTGTTCCAACTTTGGCACATTTTTTTGCCATGATTTTATTGTTAATTGTTAATAATTTCACTGATTTTTTTATTTTTTTTTCTTGACAGTACCAGGAAATGTACTACAACTAACTAATAGCTAGTATCTTTGATACTAACATCTAATATCAAGTAGGGCATAAAACATTAAGGAATAAAAAAGAGTAATGTGAAGCCAGAAAACAATGAATGAAAATTGGCATAAGAAAGAGAAAGACCAAATTAAAACTTTTATAGCTACAGTAGAAAGTAACTGAAAGAACAAAAAGGGGAATGGGAATATAAAAATATATTTTGAATTATTAATTCAGAAAATAAAAAGGAAAAGAAGGAAAAAG
>NW_011121431.1:0-825 GCF_000146605.3 Meleagris gallopavo
CTTTGACAGAAAACTACAATTGCATGAAGTTTCAAATAGAGATTTGGTAGCTTTTGCTCTGAAAGTGTCAAAGCTTGCGGAGATGCAGAGTCCTAGGGCGTATGTGGAAATGGATACAGCGCATAGTGGTACCGTACGGCTTTCTATCCATGTTTCTGAAATGAAGCTCATCTGTCTGAATGGCGTATTTCCGACATACAAAGCACTTCTATCGTTACAGTTAATCCACAACAAAATACCTCCGTATCCTGGGTAGAGTTTCTAGTTTGCTCAGGGATGTGATTTAGTGGTGGGCTGTTAGAGTGACACGGTCAGGTTGCAGTTGGACTCGATGATCTTGAAGGTGTTTTCCAACCTCTGCAATTCTGTGACATCTCATTGTAATGATTCTGGTGTCTCAGTGCTCAGTTCAAAGAAATTTTCACACTCCTTTAGGAAGAAACGGAAAGCACGGACTCTGCAAGGTCCTTTTGTGAAAGATGGAGACATGGAAAGGTGCCATGGAAGTGCTCTAGGATGCAGCAGCTGAGGCAGTAGAAGCCCCATGCCCTGCCCTGCCCTGCTGGGGGCTCCTTCCCCCGACACGTCTCCCCGCAGAGCCCTGGGCAGCTCCCTGGGCAGGCTGAGTGCTGAGCCTGGCAGGCAGCAGAGACCCTGGGGCACAGCAGGGACCTGATCCGCAGGGCAGCCCTGGGCACCGGGCTGCAGTGGGGCTGCACAGCCTGCAGCCCATATGGAACACGCAGCCCTCAGGGCTGTGCTCTGTGCTGCAGCAGGGAAGCCCTCAGCTGGAGCAGGCATTTCTCAAGAGAAAATAACACAGAT
>NW_011121432.1:0-438 GCF_000146605.3 Meleagris gallopavo
GGTCACCGGGGAAAATGATGAAGCCGACACGCTGGCCCGAGTTCAATGGATTGAGAATTCACCATCCGAGAACATCGCCCGTTGCTTACATCAGAAGCTACGGCGTGCGGGACAAAAGGCAATGTGGGCAGCTGCTAAAGCATGGGGACTGCCCATACAGCTAGCTGACATCGTCCAGGCATGCCGGGATTGCGACGCTTGCTCCAAGATGAGACCGAGACCGCTGTCCGAAACAACAGCCCATCTTGCTAGAGGACATAATCCTCTCCAGCGATGGCAGGTCGATTACATCGGGCCCCTTCCTCGGTCTGAGGGGGCCAGATATGCCCTGACCTGTGTTGCCGCTGCAAGTGGGCTACTGCAGGCTTATCCAGTACCGAAAGCAAACCAGGCATATACCATCAAGGCACTCACAGAACTGATGTCTGCCTACGGGAC
>NW_011121433.1:0-382 GCF_000146605.3 Meleagris gallopavo
TCTCCTCGTCAGAATACTCTGACTTTTGAAGGAAGCAGCTTCTTGGGTTTTGGTTTGTTTCTTTCTTTAATTTTATTTAATTCATTTGGTAATGTCTCCATTCCGTATAGCTATAATGTCTTGAATATTATCTTTCGTAGTGCTGAGAATTGTTTTAGAAAGTTATACTCAGCTAAGAAGGTGTAATAAAGATGTTAAAGAAAGCAGCCCCTGTTGTGTTGACCAGGGATGAACATAAAATAATCTCCCAGTTAATGCGGAGGCAGCTGATGTGACTGCCTCTGTCCTCAACAGCTTGCTGGAAGGAAGCCCACAAAGCATTTCAGTGCAGGGCTGCTGAGAGAAGCTGTCAGAGCAGAGCACTCTGTCCCCTTGCAGAGTA
>NW_011121434.1:0-482 GCF_000146605.3 Meleagris gallopavo
TTTGCTCTTGCCAAGTCTGGAGCTGTAAATCCAAGTTATTTCTGAAGCAGTGCAGTAGCTGTGAGAGAGAGGAGGAGGAAAAATGTGAAAGAAAGAATATTGCAGACACCAAAGTCAGTGAAGAAGTAGAGGAAGAAGGTGTCAGAGCAGAGCTGCTCCTGCAAGCTCTAAAGAAGAGCACGGTTGCCCCTGGCAGCCCCTAAAGAACCACATCCAAGCAGATTCCTGCACTGTGACCTGTGAAGGACTCTCTGTGGGAACTGTCCAGTCACAGCCTGAGCCACTGGTTGAGCACCTGCAGAAGGGACCAGGTCAGCCATGGGAGCACAGGCGAAGGCAATTCAGCTGTGCAACTGGAAGGGCTGGGCCTGGCTGCACACCACTTAGGCCCCATTTCAGGGCTGACTGCCACAGGAGAAGGGATCTCTTACTGGAGATCCCTCCTTGGTGGGAATTCCCCTGCAAACCTGGCATCGTCTAGT
>NW_011121435.1:0-532 GCF_000146605.3 Meleagris gallopavo
AAAACTAAAAGCTAGACATCTACTATGACTTGGATTTGGGTAAAATAAGCTTGTGCACTTTGAACTGTCATTTGAATCTCTTCCTGTGCTTGGGAATTGTTATTTCCCTTCCTATGCTCTTTGATTCCAAAATCCGTAATGACTATTTGTGTGACAAAAAGCAGGTCAGAATTCTGCTGTTCCATCTTCTTGGATCTCTGCATTGTTTATCTTCCGCTTGTCTGACCCTTGTTCAGCAGTGTCAACATGATCAAATTGGGAGTCCACAGTTTTGGAACAAAAGCAATGAAGAGTTTACTAGTTGCAGTGTTACTTGAGATCTTCACTGAGGAAGAGCAGCAGTGAGGGTGCCCTGGATAATGTTCCCGCAGACCAACAAAAAAAGCACATAGAAATATTTGTTAACACTTAGGAAATAATACACCATGTAGACTGTCATCTTATCTCTAAGATATGAGACAATATGTGCCATTTTGGAACATGTTACATTCCATGCTGCTTTGCATGTTCTGCTAACTAAACCACCCTACAC
>NW_011121436.1:0-602 GCF_000146605.3 Meleagris gallopavo
CCCGCTTTCTGTAACGTTCTCCCTGAGAGTACAACATCTGTCGCTCCTCGAACTGTCAGGTGCCTTATTACAGAGGATTTTCCCTTCCACTCTTTCCGTCCCAGAATGCAGAAGTGTAGCGTGGATAACAACACATAAACACACACCAACGATCTTTCGCTCGAAATGAAGGCATAGACACAAGATTCAGAGCATGGCATAGTGTATTCTGCATGTACCCACGGCGAAGTCCAAACCGCTTCTTTCCGATGTGCGGAGAAGTGCCTCTCGCTCGTCGGAGAAGAGCGCCAGGCTGAAATCGCCCGCTGTCGGCAGCCGAGAAACACGAGACCGCTGCTGACGGCTGAAAGCGGCATTCGCGGACAAGCGCGATTTCTCAGCCAGCAACGGCAAACACGGCTGGGCTGTTCAGGGCGAATGCCGCTTTCTACGCATGAGAGCGAAGGAGTGCAGTTGCGATGGCGAGAACGGGCGAATTCAGCCGTCTGGAATTGCCTCCGTGAGGGGGTTTTTCTCGCAGGAAGAAGGGATCGCTCCCGCTTCTGTACGTTCTCCCTGAGAGCACAACATCTGTCGCTCCTCGAACTGTCAGGTGCCTTATT
>NW_011121437.1:0-609 GCF_000146605.3 Meleagris gallopavo
TCTAAAATTTTTACTTCTTTACTTGGTCCCTTACATTTTCCAGGTAGAATCTCAATTCCTGCTTTGTCTAGTGTTTGCCATACTACTGCGGCCACTTCGAAGTCCCTTCTGTTTGAATATCATCTATATATCATTCTGAGGAAGTGAGATTGTCTATAAAAGTTCAGTGAGTCCAGCATGAGCAATTGTGGGAGAATGTTTATACCCCTGTGTGAGTCTGTTAAAGATACATTGTATTCCCTCCCAAGTGAAAGCAAACTTTTATTAATCTTCTTCCTGCAAAGGAACTGTGAAGAACATATTCTTTACATCTAAAACTGTCATCCGTGTCTGTGTGGCTGGTTGCAAAGTAGCTGTGAAGTTGGCAGCAGCTAGGAGGGTTGTATTAGCATTTAGGTGCCAATAATTGATTGTTAATTGCCACCTCCCATATGCTTTCTGGACTGGCCAGACAGGCGAGTTATATGGGGGAGCAAGTTCTGGAGGTAATTTGGTCTTTTCTTCCAATCTGCTTTAACTTCAGAAACTGGATAAGGATAGTTGAGGCTCCTCTAATTAGTGATTTAAGCACTGTTAAATCTAATGGAACAGATAATGGCACATCATGGG
>NW_011121438.1:0-599 GCF_000146605.3 Meleagris gallopavo
TTCTCGTCTTACAGATACCCTCTGTGCTTCCCTCAGTAATTCAGCTAGTCCCTTATCCTGCCAGTCTTCCAACTTTTCTAACTCCCTCCTGACGTCAGTCCAAGATTTGGCCACAACCTGTGTTTTTAGTAGTGCCTGCCCTACGGGAGTAGCAGGATCTACTCCCGGATACAGCTGCAGGCTTTTACGCAGCCTTTCCAGCCATTCAGTCGGGGTTTCATCCTTCTTTTGCTGCTCACTAAAGGCTTTATTCATATTCTGTCCCTGAGGAACGGACTCCCTGATTCCTTGAATGATAATCGTTTGAGGTCTGACATATCAGCTGGGTGCTCTGCATTTTGGTTATTCCAGGGCGGCTTTTGGAGAGGCCGCTTCTCATCTGCTCCCGGGCCAGCCTGATGCTGACAATCCCAGATTCTCATTCCTGCCCCCCGGATCATCTCTCTCTCTTCTGCAGTAAATAAGATCCCTAATATAGATTGTAACTCTTCCCAGGTGTAAAGACTTGGTCCTAAAAACTGGTCCAGCCTTTCAGAAAACTCCCAAATGGGTCTTCTAGTAAATTCCCATTCCCTTTAAATTCTCTAACATCTCCTGAA
>NW_011121439.1:0-548 GCF_000146605.3 Meleagris gallopavo
AAAAATCAAGTTAAGAATTTGTTAAATTTCACCAAGAGATAACAATCAAGCATTCAATTCACACAGTTATTTAATCACTAAAATAGAAAAAAACCCAAATGTTCTTTCTAGCTTCAGTTAGTGATTTCTAAAGAAAACTTTACAACTTGTTACCCAAACACTTAATTTACAGCAAGTGGCAACTTTCCAGTTTTTCTCTTGTAACATGTTTGCTAATTCATATCCTAGGTGGAATTCGTTGCTTCCAAAAGCCCTCGATTATCCAACATTCACTTTAGTAAGCAAACATCGTTTAATGCTCCTGGATGTTCATTGTTTTAGTTCAATTCCACCTAAAACATCTAATCAAGCCTTCTGTTAGCCACAAATAATGACCTGAAGACAAAGTGTCTAGGCCAGTTTGAGGACCTGATCCCAAGAGCTGCTAAGTATTTCAACCTCTCGATGGAAGCTTGCAGTGCTCAGCATTGCTCAGAATCAGACCTTTGATGTAGTTTATTAAAAAGACATTCTCATGCTACAAACAAACATTACAGAGAAAAAGCAAA
>NW_011121440.1:0-490 GCF_000146605.3 Meleagris gallopavo
AAAACAAATACAAACACATGAAAAACCCACATTTTAGTATAGTCTTGCTCCTGGGAGGAATAAATGCATGTATCAATACAGATCAGGCAGTGATCTGCTAGAGAGGAGCTCTGCAGAGAAGGACCTGGGTGTCCTGGTGGAGATCAGGTTGGCAATGAGCCAGCAGTGTGCTCTTGTCGCCAAGGCCAATGGTATCCTGGGGTGCATTAAAAAGAGTGTGGTCAGCAAGTCAAGGGAGGTGATTCTTGTCTTCTACTCTGCCCCGGTGAGGCCACATTTAGAATACTGTATCCTGTTCTGGCCTCCACAGTTTGAAAAAGACAGGGATCTCCTAGAAGAGGTCCAGCAGAGGGCCATAAAGATGATAAAGTGCTGGAGCATCTCCCATGTGAGGAAAGACTGAGTAACCTGGGTCTGATAAGCCTTGAAAAAGAAGACTGAGGGGGGAATCTGATAAATATTTATAAATATCTAAAGGGAGGTAAGAGAC
>NW_011121441.1:0-498 GCF_000146605.3 Meleagris gallopavo
AGCTCTCTACTGCTACATCACTCTCCCCCAAGTGAATTTCAATACATTCTAGCTGCTCTCTCACATAAAGAGCAACTCCACCACCCCGCCTAGCCAGCCGATCTTTCCTAAAAAGCACATAGCCCTCCCTGACAACATTCCAGTCATGCGAGCTGTCCCACTACGTCTCCGTGATCGCAATGAGATCATGACCTTGCAACCGCACGCAGGACTACAGCTCTTCCTGTTTATTCCCCATGCTACATGCATTAGTATACAGGCACTTAAGAGAAGCAACATCCCCCCACCCCTCTCCAAGCCTTTGAACTCCACTGTCTCCACCCATCAAGTTCCTGTTTGAAGCCTCGAACTGCCCCCTCAGTCCCAGTGGCCCTCATTTTGTCCCCTTCCCCCTTCATACTTAGTTTAAACGCCTGTCAATAAGTTCCGCCAGTTCCTTGGCTAGAACCCTCTTTCCCCCATGGAGACAGGCTGCTTCCATTTGCAGCCATCATGCCA
>NW_011121442.1:0-527 GCF_000146605.3 Meleagris gallopavo
ATATGCCTCCAGTGTGGAGATGAAGGACATCACAACAGCTTTGCTGCCTCTTGGCTGGAGCTTACCATAACGTCCTTGTGGTTGCTGCCTCGGATACTCAGGCAGCAGTAAGGAATGAAACACCCCTCAAAGGCTGCTTAAAAGCAAACAAAAAATATTATGTTTGATCAGTTTGACATGTAGCAGCACTGCCCGAGAAAAAGAAAGAAAGATTGGGATCCTGGTTATAAAATTAACAATTTCAATGGTTTAAAATGGTTCTGGATTCTTTATCGGATAAATTGTCAATTTAAAGGCTTCTTCTGCATCTAACTAAAAAGTAGCTAAGGAAGTTAAAAATGCAACAAGTATCACAGGAAAGTATTAAAGTGAAAGCAAGCAGAATTTTGCTACCGTACCTATATATAAGGAAGTGCATTTCCAGACTGTTACTGTTTTATACTGACCTTTGTAATATTAATTTGTTAAGGTATTAGGTATGCGGAGAGGGGAGAGGAAGTAATTACAAACTCTGCTAGTGGGTGTTC
>NW_011121443.1:0-688 GCF_000146605.3 Meleagris gallopavo
GAAGCACAGGCCCAATTTCCAAGTGAAATGTGGTATTTCTGGGAGAAAATGACAAGTACGTGGGAGAAAAGTGGGCAACTGTGGGAAAGACTGACTTCTCTTGGAGGGCAAGTGTGGTATTTTTGGTGTGAAAAGGGGTCCTTTGGGGAGAAAACGGGGTGTAGATGGGAGAAAATGTCCTGTTGAGGAGTGCCTAGCAGTATTTTTGAGATAAAAGGGAAGGTACTTGTCAGAAAAGTGCTCTTTCTGGGAGAGAGTAGCATAGTTGGTTGGAAAATGCCACCCATTTGTGAGAAAGCTGCTTTGTTTCCGGGAGAAAATAGCATTCTCTGGGGAGAAGATGTCCTCTTTTGGATGGAAAAGTAGTACTTGTGGGAGAAGCTGTCCAATGTTTGGGCCCAAGGTAGCATTACTGGGAGGTAATGTCATTGTATTGGAGAAGGGTGGTATTTCTTGGGGTAGAATGTGTTCTTTTGGTAAGCCAACGGTGTACTTTGGGGGGTAAAAAGCGGGCCGTTTTCTGGGAGAAAGTGTCCTAGTTTGGGAGAAAGTGTCATAGTGCGGAGTGTGGTGTAGCAGATTAGGGGGAACGTGGGAGGTATTCCTAAGAGAACTGTCATTTCTGGGTGAAAAGGTCTTATGTGGGGGGAAAAGGTGAGGAATGTGTGAGAAAGCTGGTGTTTCTGGG
>NW_011121444.1:0-511 GCF_000146605.3 Meleagris gallopavo
CACATGTACCACGTTCTGAGGCACAGAATATATATCATACTACTTCAAAATGCTTTTTTTCTTTATTTATTATTATTATTATTTTTAATATAACGATACTAGGGATAATAATCTGGAACTAGAGCAATACGAAAAAATTACCTTTTAGTTCAACCATAAATCTGCCTCATGGTCTCCAGAAGAGCTGTAAGAATATGCAGAGTGGACATGGATGGCAGCTAGCATAACAGTGAGCCGTGAAAAATGAGGGTGTGAGCCACGCTGTGTCATTGCATCTGTGGGCAGGGATTTCTCCTTGGACCGAGCAGAGTACAGATGCAGCCTGAGAAAAAGTACTTAGGATCAATTCAGGAAAAGCAAAATGATTTGAGTAATTAATTGAAGAAACGTGTATTCTAAAGGGACTTAGAAGGAGAGAGTATTTCCAAACGCTATGGGTTGTAACTGTCTATTACCTGTTTTGTTAGACAGGTCTACTTTCTCTGTTCTTAGACTGACCTGAGAGGGCATG
>NW_011121445.1:0-509 GCF_000146605.3 Meleagris gallopavo
GCAGTAAGAAACCGGATGAGGTTCAACAAAAGCAAGTGTAGGGTCTTACACCTAGGGAGGAATAATTGCATGCACCAATACAGGCTGGGGGATGAGCTGCTGGAGAGGAGCTCTGCAGAGAGGGACCTGGGCGTCCTGGTGGACGACAGGTTGGCCATGAGCCAGCAGTGTGCCCTCGTGGCCAAAAAGGCCAATGGCATTCTGGAGTGCATTAAGAAGAGCGTGTCCAGCAGGTCGAGGGAGGTGATCCTCCCCCTCTACTCTGCCCTGGTAAGGCCTCATCTGGAGTACTGTGTCCAGTTCTGGGCTCCCCAGTACAAAAAAGACAGGGATCTCTTGGAAAGAGTCCAGCGGAGGGCCACAAAGATGGTGAAGGGCCTGGAGCATCTCCCCTATGAAGACAGGCTGAGTGAACTGGGTCTGTTTAGCCTTGAGAAAAGACAACTGAGAGGGGACCTGATCCAGGTTTATAAATATCTGAGGTGTGGCGGCCATAGCGGTGAGGCCAG
>NW_011121446.1:0-525 GCF_000146605.3 Meleagris gallopavo
TGAGGTGGAGGAGGGGAAGGGACCCTGGGGATAAGAATGGAGAGTGGGGGGCACTGAGGTGGGGGGTCGAAAAGGACTGGGGGAACTGGAGTGGCAGGGGCTCTAATGGTCAGATGGGAGGGGGACCAGGGGGAGAGTGTGACCGCATGGCCGCCTCCTCCTCACGGCGCAGGGTCATGATGTCACAGCCCAACTCAGCCCTGCAGCTCCGCCCTCCCCGGCCCCAACGCACCACTCCAGTCATCACCCGCAAGGCGGGCAGAAAGTCATAAAGATTTTATTTTAAGTATTCCTTCTAACAAATCTCTGCTGTCTTTTACGAGTTGCTGTGAATTTCCACTCGGTACACGCAGGTGTGTTCTGCGTTTCCCCAGTTGCTCCACACCTCCAGTTTGACACGGCCGAAGGCTTTGCGGGGCTCCTCCTGCCAACACAAAGAGGAGAGGCTTCCTTACGCATGTGGAAGAGCCACAGCACATCCGCACAGCTCCCTCTGCCAGCTGCAGAACGCTGCCTTGCTCTGCT
>NW_011121447.1:0-490 GCF_000146605.3 Meleagris gallopavo
AGTTCAAGATCTTGAGTGGAGAAGCAAAGCAAAAAGTAGGATTGCTACCCTGGACTTTAGGAGAGCCAACTTTGATCTCTTCTGGGACCTACTTGGAGCTATCCTGTGGGCTAGGGTGTTAGAAGGTAAGGGGGCCTGTGAGAGCTGGTTGGCATTTAAACAGCTCTTCTTCCAAGCTCAGGATCAGTGCGTCCCTGTGAGCAAGAAATCAGGGAAGGGTGGCAGGAGACCTATGTGGATGAGCAAGAAGCTTGTACACAAACTCAAAGGGAAGAAGGTCCATGAAGTGTGGAAAAAAGGTCCGACCACTTGGGAACAATGTAGAAATGTTGTCAGGGTCTGCAGGGATGTGACGAGGAAGGCTAAAGCCTGCCTGGAATTGAATCTGGCAAAGGTGATAAAGGATAATAAAAAAGGCTTCTTCAAGTATGTTAACAGCAAAAGGAAAACTAGAGAGAATGTGGGCCCTTACTAAGTGAGGGGGGGGGTC
>NW_011121448.1:0-493 GCF_000146605.3 Meleagris gallopavo
GAGGTAATCAATACCAAGTATGCATGGAGCCCCTGGGCCAGTCACAATAGGGTGCTTTTGCCAGTCTTTACCAGTGAGGCTGATTTTGGCCTCCAACATAGTCAGCTCTTGGGAACCTCCAGTCACCCCATGAACATAAATTGATTTTGTCCCTTGGTGACTCGAGGGCATTAGAGTGCACTGTGCACCAGTATCCACCAGGGGCCTTATATTTTCGTGATTCTGATGTGCCAGGCCATCTAATCCACACAGTCCAATAAACTCTATTATCCCTTTCCCCCCCCTGGCTGGGGGCAGGGCCCCTCTATTTGTTACCTTCATTGTCTGCAGCAACTGGAGCAATCACCTTTTTGGAGAAGTTCACCTTGGTGGTTGATTTGTCTTGTAACTCTCTTACCCGTGCTTGAAGTACAGGAGTAGGTTGTTTATGCCACTCCTTCATATCTTCTCCATGGTCATGTAAGTAATGCCACAAGGCAAAACGTGATGTGGT
>NW_011121449.1:0-482 GCF_000146605.3 Meleagris gallopavo
TGTACCACACCTTCTGGCCAGATGTCTGCGGCTGCATAATAATATCAAGCACCATAGGGGGTGTCCTGATCTGCCATAAGGACATGATGGGAGTCCCTTTAGCAGTGAAGATCAGAGTATTGACCACAATATCAGTAGGCCATGTACCTATTACTGGAGGGACTACTCAGCCTCCCACCTCCAACAATCTCCCCCAAGGTGCAAGTAGGCCACACCACCTGGGTCCTACCTGCACCTTCCATGGCCATTTTATTCTATGGATGCCAGGATCTAAATTCTCAGGGGCAGGGAGAAGAAGATTATTTTCATTACCAATCAGGGGTCTTACCTGATGATCAGTGCCCGTAATTTGGATCCTAAGCGGGTGGTCCATGTTGTCTACAACATTCTCAGGGCACTGGGTCTACCATCTCGGGGTCTTTCATTCAGGTCCTGCAAGGTTTCATGTAGTCTTTTGTCCACTCCTGCAGGGACTGGGAGTC
>NW_011121450.1:0-710 GCF_000146605.3 Meleagris gallopavo
CCAGTCCAGCACCAGGCTCTCACATCCACTTCTCTTGCCTTCTCCGCTTTGGTGAACAAGGTGAGCTGCAATGGTCTTCTCCTCACTCTCCACTTTCTCTGCTTCTCCTCTTGCTCTTCTGGCTTCCAGGGAGTCGTTGCCTCCATGCAGACCTTGATGTGAGCCTTGCTCCTTTGTGGTCCGCCCACCTGCACTTATCTGATTGCAAATGTGGGGGGTGGAGGGAGGAGGGAGAAGGCAGTGGTGTGTCTCTGCTGGGGCTCCTGGGGATCAGAACACTCTCTGTACCCACGCTGCCTGTACAGGCTTCCCAGCCTGAGCATCCTCTCTTGGTGAGTATACCACCAGCCTACTGCTCACGCTGTGTGTGTTTGGCTGTCCTGTCTGCAGGCCCACCTCCATCCCACAGCCATGTCCTGCTTCGATCTGTGCCGTCCCTGTGGCCCGACCCCGCTGGCCAACAGCTGCAACGAGCCCTGTGTGCGCCGGTGCCAGGACTCCCGCGTGGTGATCCAGCCCTCTCCCGTGGTGGTCACCCTGCCCGGACCCATCCTCAGCTCCTTCCCCCAGAACACCGCTGTGGGCTCCAGCACCTCCGCTGCTGTGGGCAGCATCCTGAGCCATGAGGGAGTGCCCATCTCCTCCGGTGGCTTTGGCATCTCTGGCCTGGGCAGCCGCTTCTCTGGCAGTAGCTGCCTGCCCTGCTAAGG
>NW_011121451.1:0-406 GCF_000146605.3 Meleagris gallopavo
CCAACAAATGAACAGCCAAAGGGGGCAATGGTTATTCCCCTGCTGTTTCCCAGGCTCCCCGTAACAGTCACACTTCTGCTGTGCTGCTTGGCAGAGCTGACAACAGGATCTTCTCTTCAGCCAGCAGGAGAGGAAGCGAGCAGAGCTGTTGGAAATGTGCCTGCTGTCAGGGCGGGGAGTTTGGGCCTGCCCCAGCACCATGGATTTCCACGACACGACAAGGGAGGTGGCAAAGGTGTGGGAGCCAGTGGGAGAGCTGGTGGAGGAGGAGGAAGCTTGGATGCCTGGCAGTTTGAGGGGCCTGAGGTAGCCTCACCCATCACAGACACGGGCAGCCAGACAGACGGCCACTGGACATGACGGACAGGGTCTTCATGACTGGGCTTCAGGGGCTGGCCGCGGTCAC
>NW_011121452.1:0-407 GCF_000146605.3 Meleagris gallopavo
TGTCAGGAGGAAGTTCTTTCCAGAGAGAGTGGTGAGGTGCTGGAACAGCTGCCCAGAGAGGCTGTGGATGCCCCGACCATCCCTGGAGGTGTTCAAGGCCAGGTTGGATGGGGCCCTGGGCAGCCTGGGCTGGTATTAAATGGGGAGGTTGGTGGCCCTGCGTGTGGCAGGGGGTTGGAGATTCGTGATCCTTGAGGTCCCTTCCAACCCTGGCCATTCTGTGATTCTATAATGAGCTGCTCAAAGTGTTGGAATAGGAAACCAAAACCATCTCAATAGCCTCTTGTATTAGCAATGGTGGCCCTGTTGAGCTGTAATTATCCACACCACTGGGGGTCATGGATCACTGCTCCATAACAAGTCATGCTGCAGAAAGGTCAGCCAGCTGCTAGGAGCTGTTTCCCTCC
>NW_011121453.1:0-463 GCF_000146605.3 Meleagris gallopavo
TGGTGCCACCGAGGGAGGCCAAGGAGTCCAAGCACTGGGCCGCTTTACAGCCTGGGTGGGCAGCTCAGCTCCTCGCACTGGGCATTCATCTCCAAGTACACTTGGCTATTCATCCCATTCCCGTTCTGTAAGTAGGTGGGGAAGAGCAAAAAACAAAAACCACCTGGAATTCTCGCAAGCACTGTGAATGTGGAAATAACCACCTCCTGGCACCACCAAAAGTGGCATCAGTACGATGCAGGACGTGGCAAAGACATGCGAGTCAAGCTGATGGGGCTAACAGAAAAAGGGCCTCAGAGCTGGGGCACTGCTGCAGCCATCTCCCCAGAGGCCCAGGGAAGAGGAAAAGGGAGACGTTGCCTTGTGCTTACCGAGAACTTGTCGTACAGCTGGTGGGTGAGCAGAGGGTTCGGGGAGCGTCCCGTGAAGTACATCTTGCAGAGGGAGCTCACGCTGTGATGTC
>NW_011121454.1:0-305 GCF_000146605.3 Meleagris gallopavo
CTCAGGATGGCTTCCGCTGCAGAGCAGATGCCAAAATGTTGCAAGAGGAAAACAAATCACAAGGCCCAAGCTATGCAGCACAAAGCTTTAATGAGAAGGAAAACATAAAAGTGGCTCCGTACAGAGAGGAGGAAAAATGGTTTCAGTTTTCAGGGAGGTCGAGAGAACGATCCATCCGTATCTGGGATGCGTTCTCCAGATGGGATGATGCATTGGCTTCAGCAGATGAAACTGCTGGCGGGCGAGGCAGACACAGCCCGGAGCCCCCCAGACCCAAGGGAGCCCCCAGAAGAGATGGGAACGCC
>NW_011121455.1:0-543 GCF_000146605.3 Meleagris gallopavo
TTCTTCAGACTTGAGAAACAGAACATTATTGGTGTTCTGTAACCTATCATCAGCAAAGAAGGACTCTGAAATACTCTGGAAGTGTCTCCTGACGGTCATGATTATGCACTGACCTCCACATTAACTGCACGCAACCTAATTCACTGCGTTTTCTACAAGATGGTCAGAAAAAAATCTTTCGTTATTTCATGCATGCCTATAGCCTAGTGCTGTGAGCACTTCAAGGGAACTACTGGACCACCTAAAGCCCTCCACCCATCCTGCTCATGCCTCAGTCACTGTGTCATCTACTATGAAAGACAGTCTCCTACGCATGTCCATCCAAAGGGGAAAGTTCCTTTCAACCTCCTGCAAAATAAAGAAATAAATAAATAAATAGATAGATAGATGAATAAATAAAAAAGTAATAATAATAATAATAATTGTCATTTTGGCGGGATTATCACAATTTTCTCTTCTAGGAGATTACTGACAGCCAAACTCTTCTCTCTTCCATCTTGTCCTGCCAGCACATCACAGGTGCTGGGGAATCTGATTGCCAGA
>NW_011121456.1:0-631 GCF_000146605.3 Meleagris gallopavo
ACCCAGTTGTTGCCTCCACCATGGTGAGCACATAACGCTTACCATTACGAGATCGTGGCAAGGTGATATAATCAACCTGCCATGCCTCCCCATATTTGTACTTTTGCCATCGCCCTTCCTCCCAGAGAGGTTTCATTCTCTTGGCTTGTTTAATTGTGGCACACGTGTCACAGTCATGAATGATTTGCGCAATAGCATCCATAGTTAAATCCACCCCTCGGTCTCTAGCCCACTTATATGTCGCATCTCTCCCTTGATGGCCTGAGGTCTCATGGGCCCATCGGGCTAGAAATAATTCACCCTTGTTCTGCCAGTCCAGATCTATTTGGGCCACCTCAATTCTGGCAGCTCTGTCTACCTGATGGTTATTTTGCTGCTCTTCAGTAGCCCTATTCTTGGGCACATGGGCATCTACGTGACGCACCTTTATAACCATATTCTTTATTCGGGCAGCAATATCTTTCTACAGGTCAGCAGCCCAAATAGGTTTACCCTTTCTTTGCCAGTTGTTTTGCTCCCACTGCTGTAACCACCCCATAGAGCATTTGCCACCATCCACGAGTCAGTGTAAACATAAAGACATTGGCCACCTCTCCCGTTCAGCAACATCCAAGGCCAGCTGGACAGCCTT
>NW_011121457.1:0-501 GCF_000146605.3 Meleagris gallopavo
TAACTGTGGTGTTAGAAGTGAAAGAGTTTAGCGTTCTATAACCGGGTACGGCTAAGGTCCATATGGTTATGGAGTCACAGAATCACACAGGATTGTAGGAATTGGAAGCCACTCTGGAGATCATCGAGTCTGACTGATCAATGAAGACTGAGCTACAGAAGAAAAAGTCAAAATTTCTCCAAATGGATGAGCTGGTGGATCGGACAAGACATGCATTGGTGGGATGGTGGTACAAAGCTGTAAGCACTGCTAAGGCACCAGGTGTGCAGACTGTGTATGTCCACTGTGTATAAGGACAGCTGGGCCAGAGAAAGTCATAGAATCACAGAACGGCACGACTTGGAAGGGACTTCAAGGATCATGAATCTCCAACCCTCCCAGGGCACCAACAGGCAGGGCCACCAACCTCCACATTTAGTACCAGACCCTACCCCATACTTCATAACACGGTAATGAGCCACAGGTGGGACTGGAACAAATGAGACCTTGGGGGATCCCGTG
>NW_011121458.1:0-500 GCF_000146605.3 Meleagris gallopavo
TGGGCAGCTCCCTGGGCAGGCTGAGTGCTGAGCCTGGCAGGCAGCAGAGACCCTGGGGCACAGCAGGGACCTGATCCGCAGGGCAGCCCTGGGCACCGGGCTGCAGTGGGGCTGCACAGCCTGCAGCCCATATGGAACACGCAGCCCTCAGGGCTGTGCTCTGTGCTGCAGCAGGGAAGCCCTCAGCTGGAGCAGGCATTTCTCAAGAGAAAATAAACACAGATTGCCTCCAGCCACATCTGCACTGTCCTAGTTTAAAGATCCCTCCAAAAAAAAATCAAAACATCTTCAATGCCAGGAAAGAGGCTTCCCTCCTCAAGGGCTGTGAGATTTGCACTGTGTCATAGCCTGCCTAAGTGCCTACAAGCTCTTCTCCTTTTGTCTTCTCCCTCTCACCAGCAGATCGTGCTCCCAGCCCTGCTGTGCTGAGCAAAGAGCTGCTCCTTGGCACAGCTGCATGCCTGTATGAGCTCCGTCTGTTACAGAACCCAGGCCAAGCT
>NW_011121459.1:0-573 GCF_000146605.3 Meleagris gallopavo
AAGATACCATTTCCTCTAGCTAATGTATCTCTGCAAATGCCAAAGTTGACTTTGCGTCTTTCAAAATACATGTGTAGGTTATTGGGAGTTTTAACATTAGCTGCAAGTGTGTCACTGAAAATGTATTCTTCCTTTTTATTTATTTATTTATTATTTATTTATTTTTTAAACTTCAGTGGTTGGTAGATAATGTGTGCAGAAAGTGAGGAAAAAGAAATCTGCCAGATTTCATTGACTGCAAGATACTGAGAACTCTGAAAAAGTTCAGCAGACTTGTTCTCATGCTTTTGCTTTTAATAGAAAGAATAAGAGAACAGGGAATTCAGGTGGCCAAAATCGCTTTTAAAAAGTATATTTCATTGGGAAGAGTGGTGTTCTGGCAAGAATAAACATATTAAGCTGCAGGGTATTGCTAAATACAGTAATTCTGGGGGGGCAAGGGCAATATGGAAAATGACAGCATTAGAAATTCTTTTTTTTCCCTTGGAAGAGACTTTTTTTAGAGAGCAAAATAACTAGCAAGTTTAAATACTTCTTACATACTGCAGGATCAGTTTATCCATTTTTTTCTGA
>NW_011121460.1:0-509 GCF_000146605.3 Meleagris gallopavo
TCTCCACATACCACTGAAAAGAGACTGGCCTCACCGCTATGGCCGCCACACCTCAGGTATTTATAAACCTGGATCAGGTCCCCTCTCAGTCGTCTTTTCTCAAGGCTAAACAGACCCAGTTCACTCAGCCTTCCTTCACAGGGGAGATGCTCCAGGCCCTTCACCATCTCTGTGGCCCTCCGCTGGACTCTTTCCAAGAGATTCCTGTCTTTTTTGAACTGGGGAGCCCAGAACTGGACACAGTACTCCAGATGAGGCCTTACCAGGGCAGAGTAGAGGGGGAGGATCACCTCCCTCAACCTGCTGGACACGCTCTTCTTAATGCACCCCAGAATGCCATTGGCCTTTTTGGCCACAAGGGCACACTGCTGGCTCATGGCCAACCTGTCGTCCACCAGGACGCCCAGGTCCCTCTCTGCAGAGCTCCTCTCCAGCCAGCTCATCCCCCAGCCCTGTATTGGTGCATGCAATTACTCCTCCCTAGGTGTAAGACCCTACGCTTGCTTTGT
>NW_011121461.1:0-592 GCF_000146605.3 Meleagris gallopavo
TTTTAAGTGTTTTGCAAGGAAACAATAAGAACATCTCCATTAAAATATCCTTCATGAGCCATAACATTTTCCAATGCTACTCCAGGACAGAAGTCTTCCATCCCTTCCTCCTTACCAAATAACTAGAAACAGTGTAAAAAGAAGAGAAACAACCCTTCCAAACAAAACTTGAGTTTTGGATTTTATATTTATATTTATGAATATATATATTCATAAAAGTTGTATTTTAGGGTTTCTCTGACCTAATCAGATTAAGGAGAATCTTTTTTGTTGTCCCATTACAACCAGGTTTCCTGGGGACAAACTGGCACTTTTTGATGAATGTAAGATTTTAACTCACTCTAATTGCTGAATTTTTGATATGTTTTCCATACAGTAATGGTTTGTAGCCTGCTTGACTAAAGCTGGAGAGAACATCTCGTGTACAAGAGACTCTAAAATTACAGAATCACAAATCACAGAATTGTAGGGGTTGGAAGGAACCTCTAGAGACCATCGAGACCAACCCCCCTGCCAAAGCAGGTTCCCTACACCAGGTCGCACAGGTAGGCGTCCAGGCGAGACTTGAATGTCTCCAGAGAAGGAGACTCCA
>NW_011121462.1:0-1138 GCF_000146605.3 Meleagris gallopavo
AAGTAAAAGAGCAACAGGTACCGATTGCTACAAAAACGGTGCACAGACGGCAGTACCGCACCAACAGGGATTCCTTGCTCCCCATTCATAAGTTCATTCGTCAACTAGAGGATCAGGGAGTGATCAGCAAAACTCACTCACCCTTTAACAGCCCCATATGGCCAGTACGTAAAGCCAGTGGAGAATGGAGACTGACGGTGGACTACCGTGGCCTGAATGAAGTCACACCCCCACTGAGTGCTGCTGTGCCGGACATGTTAGAGCTCCAATATGAACTAGAGTCAAAGGCAGCCAAATGGTATGCCACCATTGACATTGCTAACACCTTCTTTTCCATTCCTTTGGCCAAAGAATGTAGGCCACAGTTTGCTTTCACATGGAGGGGCGTTCAGTATACTTGGAACCGTTTGCCCCAGGGGTGGAAACACAGCCCAACCATTTGCCATGGGTTGATCCAAACTGTATTGGAACAAGGCAGTGCTCCTGAGCACCTGCAGTACATTGATGATATCGTTGTGTGGGCGATATAGCAGAAGAAGTCTTCACAAAAGGAGAGCGAATAATCCAAATTCTTCTGTGTGCTGGTTTGTCTATTAAGCGGAGCAAAGTGAAAGGACCTGCTCAGGCGATTCAGTTCCTAGGTATAAGTGGCAAGATGGCCGTCGTCACATCCCAACAGATGTGATTGACAAATCAGTGCCATGTCTCCAACCCACTAATAAGAAAGAGACACAATCGTTCCTGGGCGTTAGTGGGTTTTTTGGAGAATGCATGTTCCAAACTACAGCCTCATTGTAAGTCCCCTTTATCATGTGACGCGAATGAAGAATGAGTTTACATGGGGCCCGGAGCAGCAGCAGGCTTTTGAACAGATTTAAACAGGAAATAGGCCGTGCCGTGGCCCTAGGGCCAGTACGAATGGGACAGGGTATAAAGAACATCCTCTACACTGCTGCTGGAGAGAAAGGTCCCACTTGGAGTTTGTGGCAGAGAGCCTCAGGAGAGACCCGAGGCCGACCCCTGGGATTCTGGAGTCGAGCCTACAGGGGGTCAGAAGAGGGCTACACTCCAACTGAAAAGGAGATCTTAGCCGCGTATGAGGGGGTTCGGGCTGCTTCTGAAGTAATCGGTACTGAAA
>NW_011121463.1:0-552 GCF_000146605.3 Meleagris gallopavo
TCCCTGTAGAGGTGGTGGTTGGGGATGTGATAACCCAAACACCCGGACCACACAGGTGCTGCAGACAGTTCCCATGGGAACCCGGTGGTGGCAGTGGCTGGGGGCTGCACTGCTGCCTTTGTCTTCATCCTCATCCTTGTCGTCCTCTTCCTCCTTGCTGCCCGCAGACGTCGGATACGGAGAGATGAGAGCCCTGGTGGGGAAGGGTGTAAACGTCTTTATTTCTCAGTAGATCCCCTCTAAGGCTCCTCAGCCCCCCAGTAGCCCCACTCCATTCCCCTCCTTGTTTTGATGCAGGTGCCCCTGCAGAAAAGCCTGAGGACATGGAGTTCCAGGTAAGCGTCTGGGTCAGGGGACCCCAAACCCCAGCCTGACCCTTGGAACACCTCCTGATCCCATTTAGAGTCCCAACCCCTGTCCATGGGGACCCCAGGGGATCCACAGCCTCATACAGTTTGCCTTAATGTGAAGCACATCCCCCCAAACCCAGACCATGAGGAACTCCACATCCGCTTTGTGGAGACACCCAAATCTGAGCCCTCAGATGCCCCT
>NW_011121464.1:0-549 GCF_000146605.3 Meleagris gallopavo
GGGGACATTATAGGGTGGCTCTGGGGCCGCTGTAGATCAGCTGCCTTTAACATCCCCTGACCCTCACCTTGCCCACGTCTTGCTGGGCAAGATGGGGGTCAAAAGGGCAGTGGGGGGATATGGGAGAGGTTCCATGATGGGAGCAGATTCACCGCCAGCTCTGTGTGGGGGTACGTCAGCCCCACTGAGCTGTGGCTGTGTCCCATAGCTGCCCCATGGCAGCTCCAGAGCCATCCTAGAGCAGCCCAGAACAGCCCCATCGCTGCCCACAGCCCGTGGCCAGCAGCAGTTCCACCGCCAGCGGTGTGTTGGGTAAAGGCAGCTCCTAGGTGTGGCTCTGCCCCATAGCTGCCCCAAGGTGTCCCTATAGCCCTCCAATAGATGTCCTTTAACGGCCCCACAACCTTGTATGGCTTCCCCACATCACTTGGGCAGGATTTCTTACAGCTGTCCCATTTGCTGTGTCTTATGCTGCAGTTTTGCTGTTCCTTCTGCAGCTGACTTGGATTTCTTCTCCCACTGTCCCCATTAAGGAGTTGATTTGCTTCA
>NW_011121465.1:0-594 GCF_000146605.3 Meleagris gallopavo
AATTGTGAAGTCATTTAAACTAATCTTTAACTTGCCTTCAAATAAGTAAAATTGTTATATGTAAGTGAAAGCTGGGGAGGGGGGTAATATAGCTTATATAGAATTAATGCCTAAAAAGAATTTCACTGTTGTGGTAATTATTAGAAAAACCTAAGGTTTGACAACAATGCTGGGGAGGGACCAACTTATTGTTTTGATCTTGATAACAATTTATTTCAGGAAAAGCTTTAGTCAAGTGATGGCTTGGAAAAAGATGACCTCCAGAGGGGATTAGGGGGATACCCTGTTAAGATTTGGGTAAACGTTACAAGAAAGGAAGTACCCCAGACTGTTACATTTGATGCTTGCCAGGTAATAGCCTGTGGAAGTTTAAGTACTCAACGACAACTGAGTAATGAAAATAAATATCTCTGTCCTGAACCGGGTATAAATAAGGGATTCCCCTGTAACAGATGGAATAATGTATGGTGGACAACTGCCCATCGAGGTTGGACATATATACCTGCAATATTTGATGCTCCATGGGCACATACATTGAAAGATCGAATAAGCATGTTTAAAGGGACTGCACAACCAAACTGTCAATCCTTACAA
>NW_011121466.1:0-836 GCF_000146605.3 Meleagris gallopavo
GTTCTGCCGAGCGTCGATCCGCACCTCCGGGTCCTTTTCCTGCACCAGCCTTCAGGCCGCTCTGCCCCAAGCCTGCAGCGACGGCTGGGGTTGTTGTGAGCAAAGCGCGGCACCCGGCAGTTGCTGGTGTTGACCCTGGTGCCGTTGGCCTCAGCCGTCGATCAGCCTGTCCAGATCGCTCTGCGGGGTCTCTGTATCCTCAGGCAGATAACGGGAGGATGCGGGACCTGACGGGGATGGGAGGGAGGGGAGCGTCCTGCTGTGCCGCCGGCAGCCTGGGGACCATGTGCTGTGAGTGCCGGCACAAAACTCCTCCATCTGTCACCACAGAAGCAAAATGTTATTTTGACATTATCTTTCGGAGGCGCGGATAACCAAGTCTTTGAAAAATACAGCACCTCCCCGAGAGTGATGAACTGTGCCTTTCTGACCTGAGCCCAGCAGACATCGCAGTCCCCGGCCGGGATTGTGACCCAGGGTTGTTCCAGTGCAGCCCACCCCAAGCTAAGCCCGAGTGCCCGGACAGCAGCTCCTCCATGGGGAGCAGGTCGGCATCGCTGAGGAGCAGCCGAGTCTCTTGGAGGAGGACTTAGAATCAGGCAGCCGGTCCCAGGCAGCGGGCAGCACACACAGGTGTGATGCAGTCACACTTCTCTCCGAATTCTGTGCTTGATTAAATCCAAACAGATCTTTATGCCATGATGAGCAAAGCATGCTATCAACCAAACGAGGTCAAAATATTCTTTCTCACCCTTCGCTTCCCTTCCCTTTGCTGAGGTCTTTATTGATCACTGGAGATGTCAGTGATCGTCAGGGTCTTCATTCTTCTTCAGAGG
>NW_011121467.1:0-640 GCF_000146605.3 Meleagris gallopavo
GGTTCCTACCGATTAGTTCAAGACTTGAGAAAAATTAATGAAATAGTACAAAAAAGGCATCCAGTGGTTCCAAACCCATATACCTTGATGAGTAAAATCCCAAATGAAAACAGGTGGTTTAGTGTTATAGATTTAAAGGATGCCTTTTGGTCTATTCCACTGGATCATGAAAGTAGAGATATATTTGCCTTTGAATGGGAAGATCCTGAAAGTGGGCGGAAACAGCAGTATCGATGGACAGTCCTACCCCAGGGCTTCACAGAATCACCAAATTTGTTTGGGCAAATTTTGGAACAAATATTGGAACAGTTTCAGCCACCAGAAGGAGTGTTACTCCTTCAGTATGTAGATGATCTCTTATTGTCAGGGCCAGAAGAAGCAGAAGTTAGAAGAGCCACAAACGAGTTGCTAAAACTTTCTAGGGAAACAAGGACTGAGAGTGTCAAAGGATAAACTACAGTATGTAGAAAAGGAAGTTAGGTATTTGGGACACCTAGTCTCTGAGGGAAAGCGCAGAATAACCCCAGAGAGAATTCAAGGAATTATCGAGCTACCCTTGCCTGGAACAAAGAGGGAATTGAGGAAATTCCTAGGAGTAGTAGGATATTGTAGACTCTGGATAGAGTCATATGCTCAGAAA
>NW_011121468.1:0-467 GCF_000146605.3 Meleagris gallopavo
ACTCATTGCAGCAGAAAATTGAGCCCTTCACCTTAAACTATCTCAGCATAATAGAGTGTAAGAATGAGTAGCTGGTTGCTGTGATCCAAAGCAATTTACTCTACAGTGTCAATAAGTAGGAAAGATTTTTATAAACAATATTTTAAACAGCCAAAATTCTCACATCCCAAATTCTGCATGTAAAAGAATTTACTGAATACCCTAAAAATTAAAGAGATAAAGCCTGTTCAAGCATTTATTGAAAAGCATTGCCTACAAAGGGAAAAATAAAGAATGTACAGAAAGGTAAGGCAGTAACGTCTTAATCTTAATAACTTGTTCAAAAGAAATAATCATGAAATCATCTTATAGGGAGTATGTATTTGCAGAAAACAACAAATGAACAAAAAGAGAAGATTAATTTTAAGTTGAATTTTTAATTTCGCCTTTGTTTACTAAGAATTGCATGCTCATAGAGAAAAAAAATG
>NW_011121469.1:0-838 GCF_000146605.3 Meleagris gallopavo
AGAGCCTCCGGTGCCGCCTGGAGGCCCTAGGGGGACTAACATCCCCCGTCACGCCATGAACTGTGCAAGGGCCAATTCTTTTGCTTCCGATGGCTCAGGCGTCGTGGCCCGAGACACTTGAGGCGGCTTTTTTTTCCTATTAGGAACAATGAAGTCTTCTAGGTTCCATGCTCTTGTTGGTATCCTCTCTATAATTCTTACCCTTGGTTTCTTAGGGTAGTTTTGAAATGTTTGATTGTCCTTTAGCTGTCTCCAAAGCTGGAGAAGGACATGGTTGGGCTGGCGGTCAATCTTAGCAAATTGGACCGCAGCTCGAATTAGGTCATTAAACATTGGTTTTCGGGAAACCCTTATGGGTCCCGATCGAGGAGCTCGAATAGCCGGCGTCTTGGTTTTAGTCACCGGCAGGACCTCAGCTTCTTCTAACATGCGAATGTTGCGCCTGGTCCGTAGGCGTTCTGTCTCCCCCACGATCAGCAACTATCCGAGCAGCCTGCTGAACTACGGTTTCCGAGGTCACCAGAGGGTTTAATATCGAAACCAAGGTCCCATATAGGTGGGAAGGGGCCTCTTGTAAAATTAAATCTCGCATGCCCGCCGAGAACTGGATCATATCCGGGCTATCCTACGAGTCTTCATATATTGCTTCTCTCATGCCTAAGTCGCGAATGTAGTTTTGAAGGTCCTCCATGGAGGACCATAGTCCTGTGTTTAGCGGAATATCTGTTTTATTTGGCCAGACCATCCGGCACGCTGCCATTAACCAATCTATTATTGAGTGGTTCTCATTGCTATACTGGATGGCAGCGTATAGTCTCTGCCTGACAGCAGGATGTAA
>NW_011121470.1:0-753 GCF_000146605.3 Meleagris gallopavo
CACTTGGGAGCACCGCAGCTCTGCTGCCACCTGTTGGACACAATACAGTCATGAAGGCACTGCCCTGCATCCGGGCCTCTTGCACAAACCTGTGCTCCTTGCTCGGAGCACATGGCTGCACTCTGTGCACCATGTTGCTTACCACCAGAGAAGGCTCAGGTACCCAACAACATTTTGGCTTCCATCTTGTCTGAGAACTGCTCATTATGCACAGCCCTCATCTTTGCTTTGCTTTGGTGAGGTGGGGACTGCCATTGCTTCCTCAGTCCCACAGACCCCTTCCCATCCCACACTGCCATGGGAGATCAGGTTCTGGACCACCTGAGGACCCAAACATCCACGAGTCTTTGGGTCCTGACGAGATGAGTCCCAGAGTTCCGAGGGAATTCACCGCTGCAGTCACCGAGCCACTCTCCATGGTATTTCACAAGTCGAGGCAGTCAGGTCAAGTCCCTGGTGTGGAGAAAAAGGTGACAGCACACCTCTTAGGAAGGATAGAAAGTGTGACGCGGGGAACTACCAGCATGTCAGTCTCACCTCTGTGCTGGTCACGGATCATGGAGCAGATCATCCTGCAAGTGACTCTCAAGCACACATTCCAGTGCGTCACCACCCTGGGCGTGAAAAGCTGCCTCCTAATAACCAACCTAAACCTCCCCTGTCTCACTTCAAAACCATTTCCCCTTGTCCTATCGCTATCCACCCTCCTAAACAGCCGTTGCCCCCTCCTGTTTATGCGCTCCCTTCGAGTCT
>NW_011121471.1:0-490 GCF_000146605.3 Meleagris gallopavo
CTTGCCTCAGATCAGGTCCGTGTCAGTTTAAAAGACAACCACGACTCGACAAAGGTACCAGGGAACCAGCTGCTACTCACAGAACATGCATTTCTAAACAGGAAAAGCTTTCACGAATGCTAGAAAAACCAAGCAAGCCTCACGGAGATGTTGCAGAACCACCTCTTTGAGAGACCTCCTGTGGCCTCATTTGCTCAGTACGTCAGGAAACACCTCGGCCAGCTGCAAAGGGCGCTCCCCAGGGCTGCAGCTCCATGTAGATTTTGGCACAGTCTCTACTTTTCTGAGACCACTTCTGATTCGAGCAACAGTCTCGTTAGCTATGTGCTGCACTTGGAGACTTGGAGAGACCGACCCCCACCAGGAGCATCCGATCCGGTCCATTCCCTCCAATTAATAACGGCAAGGCCGGCCCAGCACTGACATGGGGACAAACCGGATCTCTGCAGAGGGATGGGGAGGACAGTGCTGCATCCCGGCTGCTCACGCC
>NW_011121472.1:0-495 GCF_000146605.3 Meleagris gallopavo
GAGGTGGGATTTGGGGGTAGGGTCCCCAGCCCCAAGCTGGGTGCACGGCTGCGCCCGCACCGGGAAAGGCATTGTGACATCACAGGGCGGGGCAGGACTTCAGTCTTTACTAAGTCACGCTGGCAGCCTCCCCCAGCTCAGACAATTGGGGCAGTCGCTCCGTCCTGGTGGTCACTGCTGGAGCTCTGCTCTGGGTGACAGCCACTTCGTGTGCTGAGAGTGGTCCGTGGAAGAGAACAGGATGAAGGTCAGCCTGAATCTCTTCCTGATCTTACTTGCTTTCGTGTCTCCAATTCCTGACTTTGCCAGTTGTCTCAGCTGGGCCCGGAATTGGGACAAAAAGCTGCTCCTTCCCGAGGAGCAGCATCCCTTAGAGACCAAGTGCCAGCCCTCCAGCTGGCTCTCCCGGCTTGGTCTAACCACCTGCCCATCAAGATCGAGGATGGGAACAAAAGCCACGTCCTTCATAACGAGCACAGACCGATTGAGACCAAG
>NW_011121473.1:0-500 GCF_000146605.3 Meleagris gallopavo
ATGAACCAAAGAGCAGGGAACCCCTGTAGCTACTGGGTTTGATTTTCTCCACACTGGCTGTTGAACATACCAAACCTAAGGAAAAAAAAAAGAAAGTAATCAATAGCAATAAGAAGATCATAATCTGAAAATCTCTCATAGCTGGGAATAATCTATATCAGTGCTGCATTTAATCAAGCAGGTAGAGTTCCCTCTTCTCATAGTAATCATATCCAAAAGGGGGGAGGATGTCATCTCTGCAATTTCAATTCTGCAAAGAAAAACTAATGTAGTGATTTATCATCCTTATCTGGATGTCCAATAAACAAAGGTGCATGCTTATCTTTTACTCTCCTGCCTTCCACACAGTGATGGGATTTCCTTCTGGAGGTACAGAAAAGAGTGCTATTCAATTACCTTCCTAGCAAGCTCAATGAACCAGTGCTCCCAGTGCACTTTCAATAGACAGAATTGGTGACAGGGGCAGACAACCTTTCACCAGAAGGCTCAGCCAATGTGAT
>NW_011121474.1:0-463 GCF_000146605.3 Meleagris gallopavo
GATGTGAGCGCAGTGAGGCTTCAGCAGTGGCAACAGCGATGCAAAAGACAAACCACCCAAACAGCCAGATTGTTTTTTCTTTTAAACAAGCACAGCATGCAGGCACTCGTTCAACACTGGAAAAAAAGCATAGCTAATGGTGGTAACCGTGTTGAAAAACAGAGTTTTGTAGCTGAGAATTCACTCTATGTATCTGTTGTCATTTCTATGGAAATAAATAGGAGGCATTCCTTTCAGAGCAATCTACGTACATCATCAATGAGCCATCATCCTAGTAATGCAGTAATACTAATAATAGGAACAGAAAAAACAGATTCTCAGAATACCTTTGTGGGATGGAACACAAACCAACGCTGCAGTCAGCTGCAGTTATTCCCCGGAATGAACTGATAGCAGCAGAAAGGTCATGGCCACTTCCGACACTCAAACTGTACCAGCCTTTCAGAGCACGCAGCCTTGGCAT
>NW_011121475.1:0-735 GCF_000146605.3 Meleagris gallopavo
TAACCCGGCGCGGTTTTCGGCAGGCAAAATTTGGCCCGTGTTTCGCATGGCCTCTTAATATTACCTGCACCGCCCGGATCCTAATACATCTCTGTCGGAGTCTGAACTCTCCCACGGTTTGTGTGGAGAGCCAGACCGCATAGAATATCTATGCCCAAGATGTATTTCTGGACTGGGGCAATAGATACCTTATACTCCCGGGGTGGGAGACGCCCAAACCCCCAGTTTTAACCACGTTTGGGTGACAGGAATAGTTTGTCCCCCAAAACCACCAATCATCACTCTGTTTCCATGAAATTTGTTGGGATCTCCATAAATGATTGATGTTTCTGCTCCAGTGTCCACTAATGCCATAACTCGCTGAATATTTTGGGGGGACCAATAAATCGGTAATTCTACATAGAGCCTCCGGTGCCGCCTGGAGGCCCTAGGGGGACTAACATCCCCCGTCACGCCATGAACTGTGCTAGGGCCAATTCTTTTGCTTCCGATGGCTCAGGCGTCGTGGCCCCGAGACACTTGAGGCGGCTTTTTTTTCCATTAGGAACAATGAAGTCTTCTAGGTTCCATGCTGTTGTTGGTATCCTCTCTAATAATTCTTACCCTTGGTTTCTTAGGGTAGTTTTGAAATGTTTGATTGTCCTTTAAGCTGTCTCCAAAGCTGGAGAAGGACATGGTTGGGCTGGCGGTCAAATCTTAGCAAATTGGACCGCAGCTCGAATTAGGTCATTTAAA
>NW_011121476.1:0-1108 GCF_000146605.3 Meleagris gallopavo
TGGAGTAATTGAGTGTTTCTGGTGTTGTATGCTGAACACCCTCTAAACAAAGGGATCATTTAGCACTGAACTCCTTTTATTTTAAAAGGAAAAAAAGAAATTTAGGAAAAAAATAGCATTTTCCCCTTGTGTTTATTATCGTTAATGAACTGTTTTTTGGTTCCCCAGAGTTTCCAACTCCTCTTCACACTCCCTGAAATTAACACATTACAGAACAGTGCTTCCTCTCTTCAAGACTAGTTTCTGCACAAATCTTAGACACCAAGATGGCTGAACTGGGACTTGTCTGCTTTAAAGTTATTTCTTTCAGAGAAAAAAAACAACAACAACCAACAAAACAAGGAATCGTTCCCTCAGCCAACAAACAGTGCCCCAGAACCACAAACCACCCCCTCAAAACAAGGAACAGAGCCCAGAACAGGGCAGTAGTATCCCAAACAGAGCAAGAGTGCCCAAAACAGGCAAACACTGCCCGAAAATCAAGGAGCATTTCCACAAAACAGCAAGGTACATTCCCCCAAAACACCAAAGAAACCATTCAGAATAATTTTTTTAGGCTGAGGGCTTTTCCCCTACTCTCCTTCTAAAATGCCACAACAAAACCAAGTACCTCCAGGAACTTAGAAAATTGGGAGATTTTCTCCTGGATTTCCCATACCTTTTAAACCAAACATGAGCTCTTTGAAGCTAAGCCATGTTTTTTGCTCAGTTTTCCAGCTCCTCGAGCTTGTCCATGCAATCTGAGTCCAGCCTCTTGATCTTGGTCACTGTAGAAAGGAAAAAAATGTCAGTGCAAGAAGGAAAAACGTCCCTGGCAATGGCAAGGTGCCACTGCTTTGGGGCTGCTAAAAAGCAAGATTTGTAGAGAGGCTTTAAGTGAAAAGCATCAGTTTGGGTTGGGGTGAGGTGTGATCTGGGCTCCCACATCAATTTTCATCACTCAATAGGAATTAAGGTACAATTTTTGAAAGATGTTTTATCCCCCAAACAAGCAACATTTATGCAACATTTTAATCTAAAAAATGGAAGATTTGGAAGATGCTCTATCCTAAAAGCAAGCAACAATTGGAAGATGTTTTATCCTTGTAAGACGGTCCTGTCCCTTCAA
>NW_011121477.1:0-672 GCF_000146605.3 Meleagris gallopavo
TCCGGGACCTACTTGGAGCCATCCCGTGGGCTCGGGTGTTAGAAGGTAAGGGGGCCTCTGAGAGCTGGTCAGCATTTAAACAGCTCTTCTTCCAAGCTCAGGATCGGTGCATCTCTGTGAACAAGAAATCGGGAAAAGGTGGCAGGAGACCTTTGTGGATGAGCAAGGAGCTCATGCGCAAGCTCAAAGGAAAGAAGAAGGTCCATGAAATGTGGAAAAAGGGTCTGACCACTTGGGAAGAATATAGGAATGTAGTCAGGGCCTGCAGGGATGCAACGAGGAAGGCTAAAGCCCATCTGGAATTGAATCTGGCTAAAGTGATAAAGGATAATAAAAAAGGCTTCTTCAAGTATGTTAATAGCAAAAGGAAAACTAGGGAGAATGTGGGCCCCTTACTAAGTGAGGGGGGGGGTCCTCGTAACGGGGGATGCTGAGAAGGCAGAGATACTGAATGCCTTCTTTACTTCTGTCTTCAGTGAATAAGACCCTGGAGGTTAGTGAGAGGGTCTGGGGAATGGGAGACTTCCCTTTAGTCAGGAAAGAGGACGTGCGTGAGCGCCTAGGCAGTGCTGTGGTCCACAAGTCCATGGGACCTGATGGGGTGCATCCACGTGTGCTGAGAGAGCTGGTGGAGGTCATTGCCGAACCGCTCTCCATCATTTTTGAGAGGTC
>NW_011121478.1:0-469 GCF_000146605.3 Meleagris gallopavo
CCAGGTCTGGGGAGTGCCAGCCACCAAGGGGCAGAGCTGGGCTCCAGCCGCGTCAGCAGGCTGTGGGCAGCAGGCTGCTGTGCCGGCGTCATCATGGGCAGCAGGCAGCACCGGCCAGCTGTCACCGTGTCGCCATGGCGACGTTTGTGACACGGCCACCCGGGGGGGCATCAAGGTGATGCCCGGTGCTGGGTCCCGCATCCTGAAGGAGCATCTGGCAGAGGGCAGACGCATCTGAAGGATGAGCTCCGGCATGGCTGGCGCCAATGGGGAGCATCGTGCCGGTGCGAAGCAGACCAGGATACAATTCTGGGAGGATGGCCCCGCCACACAGCGGGGCTACAGAATGCCAGAGGTCACCGCCAAAGGTACGCGGGTCCGCAGCCGGCACGGGAGCAGAGCTGCCAGCCAGTCCTGGCACCGAGCGGGCCAGACCCAGCACGGGGACCATCTCAGGGCTGCCTCTGTG
>NW_011121479.1:0-508 GCF_000146605.3 Meleagris gallopavo
CACTACTGACTATTATGACAGTCTAAATTTTGTTCCTTCAACAATGACTGGAAGGGTCCACTTCCTTCTAGCATTTATCTGTTTTAGCAGTTCCTGTAAACGTCTCTGAGACAGCCAGTGTGCCCTCCAGCCTTCTCCACCCAGTGCCCCTGGATGCTGGGGCAGTGTGAGGGCACTGAGCAGGGCAGCGTCCTCAACTGAGTGCTCTTCCCCGTTGGCACAGTTGGAAACAGGCTACAGAACTAGATGGATTGTGGACCTGACCCTACAGAGTATTTCTTATCCAGCAGGACTAAGCTGCCTGATTTCTTATGTCCCTTGGTCTATGTACATCCTACCTAAGTTTTTTTTTTAGTCCATACTGTAGCTAGAGAACTGCCACAGCAAACTGCAATAGTGAATCACTGCAGTGGAATACCAGCACCTAATAAGTTTCAGTATTAAATGATTTTTTTTCAATAAATCCATATGACTCACTTTTCTTAAGCTCCACTAAATTTAGGTGATT
>NW_011121480.1:0-452 GCF_000146605.3 Meleagris gallopavo
TCACAGAATTGTAGGGGTTGGAAGGAACCTCTAGAGATCATCGAGACCAACCCCCCTGCCAAAGCAGGTTCCCTACACCAGGTCGCACAGGTAGGCGTCCAGGCGAGACTTGAATATCTCCAGAGAAGGAGACTCCACAACCCCCCTGGGCAGCCTGTTCCAGTGCTCCGTCACCCTCACCGTGAAGAAGTTCTTACGCACATTCGTGCAAAACTTCCTATGCTGCAGCTTATGTCCGTTTCCCCTCGTCCTGTCTCCACGTACCACTGAAAAGAGATTGGCCTCACCACTATGGCCGCCACACCTCAGATATTTATAAACCTGGATCAGGTCCCCTCTCAGTCGTCTTTTCTCAAGGCTAAACAGACCCAGTTCACTCAGCCTTTCTTCATAGGGGAGATGCTCCAGGCCCTTCACCATCTTTGTGGCCCTCCGCTGGACTCTTTCCAAGA
>NW_011121481.1:0-485 GCF_000146605.3 Meleagris gallopavo
GACAAGTGCCAGCTGGTGGAGGAGCTGGTGGATGATCTTCTGCGCACCTGCCGAGGACAAACCTGCCACAGCTTCACGCCCCAGCTGCAGCCGGCCATCGGGGTCTGCGTCTATGAAGAATGGAGCACCCACGATGGCAACGTCATCTACCAGCTGCTCGTGCCCGTGAGGCCTCCTCCCGGGCACACCTTCCATGTGGAGCTGGACAACGTGGAGGAGACGGCGACGAGCAGGTCCTGTCTGCGCGTGCAGCTGGAGTGCACCTGCACGAGGGAGCGGCTGCTGGGGGACATGCTCTGCTTTCTGCACCACGATCAGGAGGAGCTGAGAGAAAAACAGGGCCCAGCTTGCTCGACACCTTCTGCACGGGCTCCTATCTGCAAGTGGAGAAAAGCGCGCTCTGGCTCCAGGACCAGGTGAAAGCAGCCTGGAGGCATCTGCCTCAGTCGCGTGACTGCCGCCTGGAGCTGCTGCCCTCCCACCGC
>NW_011121482.1:0-528 GCF_000146605.3 Meleagris gallopavo
GGAAACTGGAGAAGCCCTCCCTCAAAATGCCCAAAGCTGACATCAAAGCTCCCAAGGTGGACATCAGCCTGCCCTCTGTCGACATCACCCTTCCAAAGGCCGGTGTCGACCTGCAGGCGCCCGAGGCGGCGCTCAGCCTCGAGGGGGAGGTAAAAGCCCCGGAGAAGGAGGCCACCAAGGCAAAAGACGGCAAGTTCAAAATGCCCAAGTTCGGCATGCCTTCCTTTGGCTGGTCCAGCAGCAGAGAGGCCAAGGGCACCGTAGCTGCCGATGTGGACGTGAGCCTCAAGGAGCCCCAGGTGACGGCACCCTCGGGAACCGCCGAAGTCGACGTGACCCTGCCCGGGGCCGAGATCCAAGCGCCCGGCGCCGAGGTGACCATCGAGGCGGCCGCCGGCGCAGACGCGGAGAAAGGCCGCTTCAAAATGCCCGACGTCAAGATGCCCAGCGTCAAGCTGCCCAAAGTCAAAGCTCCCCACGTGCAGGTCAGCCTGCCAAAGGCCGAGATCTCGCTGCCCAAAGCCCAGG
>NW_011121483.1:0-517 GCF_000146605.3 Meleagris gallopavo
TTCTCCTGTAAAACCGTAGTAAGTGGCTGACAGCAGAGCAGGAGCCTGGACTGTTCTCCGACCCACGGGCACAATTTCTAGATGACCATTCCTGCTCTCTTGTTTAGATGGGACTGGTGTGTCCTTGATCAGCCAGGAGAACTTCTTCAGTGGCATCACCAATTGCCCACTGCGCAAGTCTCCAGAGCCCAATTTGACAGCTTTGGGCTGCAACAATGCAGACTTGGGGGAAACGATCTTGGAGAAATGACTTCTAAAACCTGCCTTTTCTACAGATCACAGCAGAACGAGTCTGCCTGCGCCAGCGGAAGAGCTGCCTGCATGGAACTGCAGACGCAGTCGGCTGTGGTGGAGTTCATCATCAACCACACGGACGTCCTCTTCCGCTCCGAATCCGGATCCGCCATCGCAGATGGAGCAGGTGAGTGTCTTCCTGCATGAGCTTGATCTTGATCAGACACCTTGATCAAATGCAGGCCTTCTCCAACACCTTTGAGCTACGCTTCTACTATCGAGG
>NW_011121483.1:2330-3199 GCF_000146605.3 Meleagris gallopavo
ACTTGGTTTCAGCTGTCGCGATGCTTTGATCCCTTGCTGCTGGGATGGGGCGTTTGAAGAGTGATGCGTGTGCCGTTGTCCTGCCAAGCTCTGGGGATGAGTCCACATACCAGGGTATGTCTGACAGGAGTGAGGGTGGGGGACCGGGCCAGGGGCACTTTGCTCTCGGTCTAAGTGCTTGTCTTTGCTCAGGAGGGCAGGTGGTGAACCTCATGAACCAATGCCTGCAGATGGGGCTTGCAGAGAAAGAGGTCCTGCAGGCCCTGTGTGGCAGCCACGGAGCTGTAGCGCGGCTGCATCAGTGTAAAACTGTGGTGTGAAGGTGAGCTGTGGCCTCCAGTACCACAGGAGGGGATGTGCATGCTCGGGGTTTGGATGCTTCTGTGTGTGTTAAGTGACTGTGATAGCACTGTTGGGTCAGCTTGAGTGTATGGAAGAACAAGTATGACATTCTTTTTGATGGAGTCCTGTGAAAAGAGTCCTATGGAGTCTTTGAGAAGTGACCTTAAGCCTGCGGGCATCGTCCAGGAGTTGGGGTAGGGGATGAGGCAAGGAAAGTTGGGCTAAGAGGATGAGGCCTAGGAATAGGAAGCTCTTTGGTCGATATTAACTCCTGCCGTTCTCGTTTTGGATTAGGAATCTATGTGGGTTCTTTAATGAAGAAGAAACTCGTTGTACAGCCCTGCCGCGCGTGCTCAGATGAGCCAAGTTGTCAAGGCCTGGCTGTTGGTTGGTGAGTGGTGCCCAAGGTCAGAGAGTTGACTCTTCTCGGCTTTGTCTTCTAGTTGCACGCTGTGTTCTTCCTCTTGATCTCTTGAGCTGCTGCCCTAAATGAGCTGCAAGCACTACCGCGGAAGGAACGGTTGAGA
>NW_011121484.1:0-631 GCF_000146605.3 Meleagris gallopavo
CTGTAACCAGTGGTGTCCCCCAGGGGTCTGTGCTGGGTCCGGTCTTGTTCAACATCTTCATCAATGACCTTGATGAGGGGATAGTGGCCACCCTCAGCAAGTTTGCTGATGATACGAAGTTGGGAGGATTGGCTGACACGCCTGAAGGCTGTGCTGCCATTCAGCGAGACCTGGACAGGCTGGAGAGCTGGGCAGTAAGAAACCGGATGAGGTTCAACACAAGCAAGTGTAGGGTCTTACACCTAGGGAGGAAGAATTGCATGCACCAATACAGGCTGGGGGATGAGCTGCTGGAGAGGAGCTCTGCAGAGAGGGATCTGGGCGTCCTGGTGGACGACAGGTTGGCCGTGAGCCAGCAGTGTGCCCTCGTGGCCAAAAAGGCCAATGGCATTCTGGGGTGCATTAAAAAGAGCATGTCCAGCAGGTCGAGGGAGGTGATCCTCCCCCGTCTACTCTGCCCTGGCAAGGCCTCATCTGGAGTACTGTGTCCAGTTCTGGGCTCCCCAGTTCAAAAAGCAGGGATCTCTTGGAAAGAGTCCAGCGGAGGGCCACAAAGATGGTGAAGGGCCTGGAGCATCTCCCCCTATGAAGAAAGGCTGAGTGAACTGGGTCTGTTTAGCCTTGAGAAAAG
>NW_011121485.1:0-474 GCF_000146605.3 Meleagris gallopavo
GCTTGGTTGTCTGAGAACCTCAGGACTGACTTCACCAACACCTCAAAGTCAACTCCATGTCAAATGTGAAGAGAGGAGCCCACCAGTAGATACTGTGGGATGTTTGGAGTGATACTGGGGTGTAAATTTCTCAGAGAAATGATTCACGATCTGCTCTAAGACATCAGACAGAGGTCACACTGAACAGGAGAAATATGACTTCTGATGGCACCTCTACCTCAATCCCTTTCTTCTGACAGGGGAAGAGGAAGCAATTAAAATTATTCAAGAAGTAAGTAACATTATGTTAGGTTACAATACTGCAATATTTAACCAGTATATTACAGCTTTCTGAATCAGTGAGCCCTGAGGAGTTTATGAGCACTAACAGAAAAGTATCTCAGAAAAAAAAAAACGCTGAAGAAAATTACTGTATTACTGAAGGCACAAGGGATATTACTCCTCGAAAAAGGCCAAATGTGTGTAAAAAAGAAC
>NW_011121486.1:0-681 GCF_000146605.3 Meleagris gallopavo
CATCTGTAGGTACCAGAGTCTGCCAGGGTCACTGCTAAGAGGGTGAAAGAGGCCGTGCCAGCACCATCAGGGTCCTGGCGCTGGACAGGGGCTGAGCACCCATCCTTGTGCAGGAGGAAGGAGGTCCCTTTATCCTTGTTCCTGCACTGGATGGTGACATTGGTCCTTGTCTCCACACAGAGGGTGACGTTGGTCCCCATCTCCACACATCCCTCCTGGCGCAGGGAAACGGCAGGTGGGGGTAAGTCGGAATCTGTGCGCAGAGAGTGGACAGCAATGAGACACAGCCCTGTGGGCATCGATCAGAGCCACCCATCGTCCCCCAGCACTCTCACCTGTCACAACCAGCTCCACGGGGTCAGTCTTCTGCCATGCCCCCCATTCTTCTGACACCTGGTACTGGCACCGATAAGTCCCCGCATGTTCCTTACTTGTGCTAACAAAGGAGAACTCAGCCGTGTTCTGTACCTGGTGCTTGTACATGCAGGAGATGAATCGTTCTTCCTGGCAGAGCCGGACCCGGGCAGCCAGCTGGGGCAGGTGGCAGCGCAGGGTGACAGTGTCCCCCAGGGACACCCCCTGGCTGGGGTGCAGCGACAGGGAGGGTGGGGGCACTGGGACAGGGCACAGCAGTCAGCCTTGTCCCTGCACACCCTCCTGTGCCTCTCTGATGACCCCTAC
>NW_011121487.1:0-624 GCF_000146605.3 Meleagris gallopavo
AATATGAAGCCATATTAATTGAAAAAGACAATTTAACTATAGTCATTGATTCTATCCTGAATCTTGCCTCCTTATCAAAGGGAACTGAAGATACAGTGAATGTGGAACATAATTGTTTAATCAATTATAAAACAAAGATAATGTCAGACTGACAAGATATACCCTTCGATTAAGAAGAAATACTGTTTATAGATGGCTCCTCTAGAGTGGTACAACGAAGACGACATAATGGCTATAAAATCATCAAAGGAACAGAAGGGAAAGTTGAGGAAATGGGAAGCTTGCCTAGTAATTGGTCAGCTCAAACTTGTGAGTTATATGCATTAAATCAAGTGTTAAAACTGTTACAGACTCAAGATATGCATATGGAGTGGTACACACTTCTGGAAAAATTTGGGAAAAAAGAGGTTTAATAAACAGTAAAGGGAAGGAACTGGCTCATGAGGAGTTAATCAGACAGGTTTGGAAAGCCTGTTATTACCTGAGGAAATTGCTGCAGTGCATGTAAAGGGAAACCAAAAAGGAAACTCTCTAGTAGAATGGGGAAACAGAAGTCTCTGATAACAAAGCTACAGAAGCTGCCTTGCGATCAGAAATGAAAATGAAACTTTTTGTGTGCCTGAA
>NW_011121488.1:0-893 GCF_000146605.3 Meleagris gallopavo
CGCCTCCTATTTTGGCAGATCCTACCATGTTTTCTCTTACCCTTGCCTGGGCTTCCATCCTATGTTCCCTTGGCCTTCCATTGTGCCGTTTCTTGATGCGTTTTCTCAGCTTTTGCCCTTGGCCTTTCCTGCTGCGGTTCTTTTTGGATGTATATTTTGCCCTTTTCTGTTGAGTTCTCCTTGCCCTTGCCCTCATCTTGGCTTTCCATTGGGTGCTCTGTTTGCTTTTGCCCTTGCGTTAGCTCGGCTGTTTGCATTGCATTTAGCTTGGTTTTCCGTGGGAGTTGCGCTTCTGTTTGCCTCTGGCTCTTTGGGATTGGCTGGGAGGCAGCGTTCATGTTAAGCTTGACCTGAACCCATAGCTGAATGGGAGTTTCAATGATAATTTTGTTAACCCGCAGCGTATCTGTAAACCAAACCCTTTACCCAATGTTAAAAATGTCTGTTCCCCTAAATGCTGCATTAAAAATCATGCCCCATGTTTTCTGTCAAAGGAACCTTGTCATTGTAATGCAGAACACTTTGTTAAACTAACTGTAAGTTCAGCCCTATGAATAGTGTTAATTATATCCACAGCACTGTCTTGTGCCATCGTTGGAGCCACATATGGAGGATGCAGCTCTTTGTATGTGGGGCAGTGCCTTCATTTTTGTTTTGTGTCCAACAGGTGGCAGCAGAGCTGCGGTGTTCCAGAGTGCCGTAACGACTGCACGGAGATGTGTGGGTCTTCATGGGAACAGCAAGGAACCGGAATCTGCATTTCCTGGAATGCCTCGGAACTCTATTAGCTGATTGGTAATTGTCTGCTCAACAGGTAAGGGCAATGCACACCCACCGGTGTTTAGTTATTATTTAGTTAGACACAAGGTAGCGTTTCCAGAGCTCATTTCTAC
>NW_011121489.1:0-593 GCF_000146605.3 Meleagris gallopavo
TACCCCTCAGACCCCGTGGGGCACTTTCACACCCTGTAGGAAGAACCCCAAACATCACTTGTGGGGCGTTTCTCCAGGAGCCAAACTGGGGACCCCCATGGTGAAACTCTGCCTTCCCACTGTGTCCCCAGGTGCCTTCCAGTGACAGCGAGGGTCTGACCTACATGGAGCTGCAAGCTGTGACCCCCAGCACTCAGCCCCTCAACCCCTCCGCTGACCCCCAGCCCTCTGTTATCTGCGCCCAGGTAGCAGTTGGGAGGCATCACTGATGCCTCCATACGTGTGCACAAACACGTGTGTGTTGTGTGCATATGTGTCCCTCCAGTGTGCACAGTGCAGTGAGTTGTGTGCGCTCACTGTCATGTGTGCACTGCATGCATGTGTTACTGCATGTGTTCATATGTGTTTCATGTGTGCACTGTCACACGTGCACAGCAGTTGTACACAGATGTGCACTCCATGATTAAGTCCGTTCCTTTGTGTCTGTGCAACATCGCACGTGTACACCAGTAGATGTGCACAACACGGCACATGCATGTCCTTAGCATGTTTTCTGAGACTGGTAAAGAATGCACGAGGTGACCAACGGCACT
>NW_011121490.1:0-484 GCF_000146605.3 Meleagris gallopavo
ATATTGCTTCATGGTGTGTTCTGAAAGCACTCATACAAGGTATTAGTTTTAAGATACTAAGATATCACATATCTTAAATAACTAATATTTCCAACATTTTTCAGCTGTGGTTACCTTTTTTATGACGGTGAATTTATCATATTTGCATTAAAGGAACACCACAACAGTATCATGATCAAGATAAGATATTGATGATCCTGCTAGCTTATTACAAGAAGTTGCCAGTGTGTTGTTCTTCTCTGGTTCTTTGTAGAAAATGCTGCAAAGTCTCAGGGTCCTTTTAAGAATAAAGAGGATGTTTTCATAAATGCATTTTCACTTAATAGGAAAAGGAAGAATAGATCATCTGTTCACTACATGTACCGCAAGGAAGCTTAAAAATTTTCTGCTTGAACTGGGCACACACGGCTCAAGCACACACAGTAAGTTCACCATGGCATAACACATTATTTGTCACCTGGATACGCATTTCTCATACAGTGCA
>NW_011121491.1:0-689 GCF_000146605.3 Meleagris gallopavo
ATCTCAAATGCAGTGCTAATTGTAAGCATGACTGTATAGATAACTGTAGTAACCGTCCAAATTAACCTTGAACCTACCCTTTAATTGGGCACTAAACCCATGTGTAACCTCCTTTGTAATTCTAAGAAAAATCCTACAGCTTCCTTGTTCAGTACTGCTGATCTTACTGTGTAGCCATTTCTTGGGGTGGTGTTTGGCTTCCATGTTTTGTGGTGGTGGGCTTACGGTGAGTGTTGTTTGTGTCGGCATTCCTCCTTGTAAACCGTGTCTCTCTGTATTACAGGTGAAGATGTCTTTGACATTTCCAGTTGATGATTTCCCTGCTGGGACGGCATCAGCTTTTCAGGTCTGACACACTGACCACCAGCTTGGTTCAGTTGAGCAGTTACACGTATTTCCCGGTCTGTTCCCTTTGCTTAGTCTTCCTTTCAGTCTTCCAGAAGCTCCTACCACCGTCCAAGGTTGTCACAGGCAACATGTGATTTGTGGCACTCAGTCACACTGTAGTTCATTTCAATGACCTCAGCTCAGCGATCCCATCCACTCCCCTCCTTTGGGCCCTTCTACTGTCAGGCCAATGAAAGCTTCCTACTGATGCAATTTGTGTTCTTGCCTGGCCATTTCTAGCCTCATGCCCTTTGTGGCCTTTTGAGAATTGCAGTGATTTCACTGTGTGCAGCCAAGTTATT
>NW_011121492.1:0-488 GCF_000146605.3 Meleagris gallopavo
GTTGGATTCATAAGATCCAAATCCAATAAAAACAACCAAACAACCTGCTAGTTCTGATGTGGAGCTACTAATCTTACGTGTAGATCCATAAAATATTTTAGCTTCCTTGTGTTAATTGCAGAGAATTAAATTTGTGAGTATCAGAGATGAGCTTCACAGTTGTAATTTCCAAAGTAGTTTTAGAGGAGTCCAATGAAGGAAGCTTTGCTAACTCCTTTAGACTTAATGAAGAGTAATCATTGGCACAGCCTGAATGCTTCTTCTGCACAGTTACAACAGGAATCTGTGTTCACACAGATTCCAGTATTAAGCACTGGAATGTGGGATTTCTTCAGGTATGGAATCACAGAATGGCCTGGGTTGAAAAGGACCACAATGATCATCTGGTTTCAACCCCCTGCTGTGTGCAGGATCACCAACCACCAGACCAGGCTGCCCAGAGCCACATCCAGCCTGGCCTTGAATGGCAGGTTGATCAATCAGAATAA
>NW_011121493.1:0-603 GCF_000146605.3 Meleagris gallopavo
GCCCTTCACCATCTTTGTGGCCCTCCGCTGGACTCTTTCCAAGAGATCCCTGTCTTTTTTGTACTGGGGAGCCCAGAACTGGACACAGTACTCCAGATGAGGCCTTACCAGGGCAGAGTAGAGGGGAGGATCACCTCCCTCGACCTGTTGGACACGCTCTTCTTAATGCACCCCAGAATGCCATTGGCCTTTTTGGCCACGAGGGCACACTGCTGGCTCATGGCCAACCTGTCGTCCACCAGGACGCCCAGGTCCCTCTCTGCAGAGCTCCTCTCCAGCAGCTCATCCCCCAGTCTGTATTGGTGCATGCAATTATTCCTCCCTAGGTGTGAGACCCTACACTTGCTTTTGTTGAACCTCATCCGGTTTCTTACTGCCCAGCTCTCCAGCCTGTCCAAGTCTCACTGAATGACAGCACAGCCTTCAGGCGTGTCAGCCAATCCTCCCAACTTGGTATCATCAGCAAACTTGCTGAGGGTGACCATTATCCCCTCCTCAAGGTCACTGATGAAGATGCTGAACAAGACCGGACCCAGCACAGACCCCTGGGGGACACCACTGGTTACAGGTCTCCAGCCAGACTCTGCACCACCAACGACGACC
>NW_011121494.1:0-388 GCF_000146605.3 Meleagris gallopavo
AAGATGAAGTATGAGATGCTGATGAGTCAGTCAGGCTCTCTGTGAGCACACTCTGCACACAAATGGTTTCTTCTGGATAGAGAGGAGCCCCGTGGAAGTTGAGGGGAGTCCACGTGCCCATGGACAGGGAGGAAGGGAGCTGCCTCTTGCTACGAGACATTTGCCAGTGGAACAGGCAGGATCTGCAGGCAGCCTGCACACAGCTGCCATCCACAGGCAAAGAAAGAGCAGCCAGTGTTAGAGGGAGCTGTTTGCATTTGGAACAGCATGCACAAAAACCCAAACAGACAAGCTTGTAAAATTGATTCCTTCTGCAGCTCCCACGAGCCTCCAAATGACTCGGCAACGAGTGAGCAGCTCTGCAGCAGAGCCACACGAGCAGAGGGAG
>NW_011121495.1:0-506 GCF_000146605.3 Meleagris gallopavo
TACGTTCAGGCGCTCACAGGCCTTCACCTCTCCCTCTGCAAGGGAACACCTGACAGCAAGGCCAGACAATTACCTTCCGTTGTCGTGGGTGGAGGTGTTACGGAGGTGGTGGGTGTTGGCGTGGGTGTGGATGTGCTGACTGAAGTCGGGCCGGATGAGGTCGTGACGGTAACAGGCGTGGTGCTCACGGTGCTGCTGGTGGTGCTGCTGGAGAGCGTTGTGCCAGAGGTGGTAGTGGGGGCAGACCCGGTTGTTGTTGGCGGGGCACTGCTACTTGACACGCTGGTACTCGACACACTTGTACTCGTGGTGCTCTGCGAAGTGGGACCTGGGAAAACACAGGGTTTCATAGTTGCAAGCAGGCCAATCGCATTTCCTCTCTCAGTCCTCATTTCTCAACTGACTTCACCAAGCTCCACAACCGCAAGCCCGGGAAGTTCCAGAGTGTAGGAATGGAGACAGTCTCATTAGTCCTATTTGTGTCATTCCGGAATTCTACTCCTAGG
>NW_011121496.1:0-565 GCF_000146605.3 Meleagris gallopavo
TTGCACTTCTGAAATTGTCATGCACTACCATTGCCCAGAGTGTCTGTGTTTCCAAATTTTAAGGTGCAATCCAGAGACCTAAGTGGGCTTCAAAATTGGAGAAATGGTCCTGCTGGTCATGTGCCTCATGTACTCTGACAGTAGAAGTAGGAAATGCTAATAAGGATCACAAAAACCTTTCTACTTTCTGGAATCCATTCTCTTAAGACTCCCCAGCACTCGCGTCAGTTGACTGAGAAATGACAGATATCTGGCTGTCTGTTTCCTTTAGTACCTTTCTGTAGACATACTCGATATATACTTGACTAGCCCTTTCTAAGGGTTAGGTCTGGGTTAACTAACGAGCCCCCACAATTCTGCACTTACATTTCCCATTCCTCCATGATCTTGTCAGCTCTAGTCAAACACCCTCTTGTACTCTACAAACAGAAGAACTGTAGCCATCAATACGTGGACTGTGGTTCACTACTTGGACTGTAAGCTGGCGGCAATGCCTCCATGATTGATAGTTGAAAGGCATTAATTTCCTACATACCCAGCAGATACGTCAAGTTGTGGAAGGTTT
>NW_011121497.1:0-432 GCF_000146605.3 Meleagris gallopavo
TTGAGGAAACTGGGGTTGTTTTTCTTGGAGAAGAGAAAACTCTGGGGAGACCTCATCACAGCCTTCCAATACTCAAAGGAAGTACATAAGCAGGAGGGGGGATGGCTGTTTCTGAGGGTGGATAGCGCTACGACAAGGGGAATGGTTTTAAAAGGAGACAGGGGAGGTTTAGGTTGGTTATTAGGAGGAAGCTTTTTGTACAGAGGGTGCTGACTCACTGGAACGTGTGCTTTAGAGTCACTTCCAGGAGGATCTGCTCCGTGATCACGCCCAGCACAGGGGTGAGACTGACATGGTGGTAGTTGCCAGGGTCACACTTTTTATCCTTAATATCTGGTGTGCTGTCTACCTTTTTTAGTAGTTTATCAGGGACTTCACCTGACTGCCTCCACTTCTGAAATACCATTGAGAGTGGCTCAGTGACTGCAGCGG
>NW_011121498.1:0-633 GCF_000146605.3 Meleagris gallopavo
ACAGGGCTGGGGGAGTGAGCTGCTGGAGAGGAGCTCTGCAGAGAGAGACCTGGGCGTCCTGGTGGACGACAGGTTGGCCACGAGCCAGCAGTGTGCCCTCGTGGCCAAAAAGGCCAATGGCATTCTGGGGTGCATTAAAAAGAGCGTGTCCAGCAGGTCGAGGGAGGTGATCCTCCCCCTCTACTCTGCCCTGGTAAGGCCTCATCTGGAGTACTGTGTCCAGTTCTGGGCTCCCCAGTACAAAAAGACAGGGATCTCTTGGAAAGAGTCCAGCGGAGGGCCACAAAGATGGTGAAGGGCCTGGAGCATCCCCCCTATGAAGAAAGGCTAAGTGAACTGGGTCTGTTTAGCCTTGAGAAAGAAGACTGAGAGGGGACCTGACCCAGGTTTATAAATATCTGAGGTGTGGCGGCCATATTGGTGAGGCCAGTCTCTTTTCAGTGGTACGTGGAGACAGGACAAGGGAAAACGGACATAAGCTGCAGCATAGGAAGTTTTGCACGAATGTGCGTAAGAACTTCTTTACGGTGAGGGTGACAGAGCACTGGAACAGGCTGCCCAGGGAGGTTGTGGAGTCTCCTTCTCTGGAGATATTCAAGTCTCGCCTGGGCGCCTACCTGTGCGACCTGGTGT
>NW_011121499.1:0-487 GCF_000146605.3 Meleagris gallopavo
TTCTAGGACACTTTTGTTCAAAGACTATCACCATTCTCTACTATAATCAGTGAAAGATCTAAACACATTTTAAAATAATTCCTTAGGGATTATATATTTTGCAATTGAAAAAAAAAGTAGGAAGTATTTCATATATTTCATATATCATATAGATAGAGGAAAAGTAGCTGCAAGTGGTTATGATTGCATGCTCAGAACAACATGAATTTAACACTAAAATCAAGAAGTTTGTTCTGTAGGTTAAAATAAAATCACTTTCAGGGCCTGCTTTGATATATTTATTGACATTTTGGAAGTAAATCTTATAAAATATGTACTAGAGAATTTTTAGTAAAATATAAAAGATATTTTGAATTAATAGATGTTTGCTCAAAATTGATCCAACTAAAACCAAAATAGTGCTGTTCTTTGTCCAAAATTTGATCAAATCTCATTAGCCCAAATGACATAAAATGTTATCCTTTGTACTTGTTTAAACTTTTTTGAC
>NW_011121500.1:0-474 GCF_000146605.3 Meleagris gallopavo
GACTTGGGCCATAATAAAGGACTGTGTCCTGTAAAGGAAAAGCACAGATCAGAGGGAGGATCAGCAAGCAGCAGCACGGCCATCGCAGATCTGGGGGAGGTGCTGTGTTTTTCTAAGTCTTGGCTATCCTAGCCACTGGAAGATGATGTCAAAATAACCATTCTGTTTGACAGATTCACCCTTTGGATCTCTATAAAAAACCCACTTAAACAGAATGAAGACCAGAAAAGGTGTGCAGATGTATGTGTACGTGGCAGGCCATGCCAAGAGGCCCAGGGAAGAGGTAAATGAAAGACATTGCCTTGTACTCACTGAGCACTTCTCATACGGTCAGCAGAGGGTTTGGGAGCTCCCTGAAGTTCATTTTGCAGAGGGAGCTCACGCTGCAATGTCACAGCCATAGCTGTCCTGGCTTAGGTCAGGAATCTGCTCGGAGTCGAATCCATGGCTGGAGAGAAGGACACAACAATGGCA
>NW_011121501.1:0-342 GCF_000146605.3 Meleagris gallopavo
GGAACCATCATAAATAGGTATTTGAAGAAAATCACCATTCCAGATGAACAGCAAGTTGTTATGATAAAAAAAATTAATGTGGTCCATCTTACTGCTTACTTAATCCTTTCCTTCAGTAAAGCTTTCTTTTCATCTTACACGGATTTTCAAATGTAAAGCATCATTGAAATGATACGTATCAAGGAGCCATTTCAGTCTAGCTCTACTAGCATGAAAAGATTTAATCAGTTCAAAATCCTTCAGAAGAAATCATTAGATCGGCAGAATTTCTAGGTTAGGAAATGGAGGCAGAGTTTGATGGGCAGTTTTTCATTTGCTTTACAATGAAAACTTTTTTCTTGG
>NW_011121502.1:0-468 GCF_000146605.3 Meleagris gallopavo
GCAGGTAATATTAAGAGGCCATGCGAAACATCGGGCCAATTTGCCTGCCGAAACCGCGCCGGGTTACTAATGTGAGACAGTACAGACTCCCGGGTGGGCAGGACGAAATATCAAAAACAGTGCAGGAATTTGAAAAAGTGGGCATTATAAGACCTGCCCTTACAACAGCCCATACAATTCCCACATATGGCCAGTGCGAAAGTTGGATGGCACATGGAGAATGACAGTAGATTATAGGGAATTAAAGAGGGTCACGCCTCCTATTCATGCAGCCGTACCCAATATTGCTTCCCTAATGGACACATTGAGTAGGGAGATAAAAACCTCTCGTTGTGTCCTACATTTAGCAAATGCGTTCTTCAGTATCCCAATTCCTGAAGAATCGCAAGATCAATTTGCATTCACATGGGGAGGCAGGCAGTGGACCTTTCAGGTCCTGCCACAGGGTACGTGCATTCATTCACCAAC
>NW_011121503.1:0-345 GCF_000146605.3 Meleagris gallopavo
CCCCCCGAGGCTGCCTGAGATGCCCCAGCAAATAGCAGGGCTGTTACTGTGCTGAACGCAAGGGCTTTCTCAGCGAGGCGAGTAACAGAGAGCCTTGCTGAGGAAGCTTGTTCCCTGTACCGCATTTCCTCAGAGACTCTGCAAGATTTGTTGAAAACTCAGTGGGACGTATTTATTGTAGGTAATGTTTGAGTGCCCAGCAGGAAGAGGCTCGGGATGCTGAAATGGAAGCCGGGGCTTCTGTCTCCCAGGAGGCAGGCGTCGTCAGGTCCACTTTGGAGCCTGCCGTTGTTTGCGCTGAGCTCAGGAGATCCCTGAGCGTGCCGCTGTGTGCTGCGTGGCCCA
>NW_011121504.1:0-388 GCF_000146605.3 Meleagris gallopavo
GGCCTTTCCTGGCCATCACCCTGCGCGTGAAGGTGCAGGAGGAGCAACGAACCCCTGAGGTAAAGCGCTGTGCGAAGTTCCCGCAGCTGGGAGCGCTCAGGCCGATGCAGCTCGCCCTGCTGCACGCACAAACTTCTCCCCTTGCCCGGGGTCGGCACGGCTATGCCCTGAGGGCACGCGCAACCGCTCGAGCCCCGCAGAGCTCCCTCCCAGCCTCGCAGGGAAGGCTGGCGGTGGGACGTGGCACCTCGGGGCCGTGTTTACCACAGAGCCGCCTGTGTGGGGGTCCGCCAGCGGGGGGCCTTACCCCCCGTCTCCTCCCCCCTCCTTCCTACCCCGCCGCCGCCCCGCTCCCTCTCGCCTCCCTTTTCCGGCCCTTCCGCCTCGT
>NW_011121505.1:0-408 GCF_000146605.3 Meleagris gallopavo
AGGGTGATGGACACGTGCCTGGGGAGATGCTGCTCTGCTCTGCTGGAGCTCTGCCTGAACAGGAGGGGGGTCATGCATCAAACCCCACAGTCATGTAGGCAGAGGTGTTTCTAGGTAGGAACTTGCTCAGAGGAAGGTCTCTGCACTGAAGGGAATAGTTCCCTGTTCATATCCCTGTGGCCTGCAGATTTTCATTCCGGGGAGCTGTTTTCCTGTCATTTCCCTGACTGAGCATACAGACACCAGCCCAAAACTCTCTGCATTCCGATTTGCTGTCCAGAACCCACCCCATCTGCAGGGCACTATCTAAGTCTGTGTTTGTTTTTCAAGTGAAAAAGGGACCTAAGAGAAACTACAAAAGGGTTTATTGAAAGAATATATATGTTAAAGGAAAGCAGAGAGGAAAAA
>NW_011121506.1:0-406 GCF_000146605.3 Meleagris gallopavo
TTTTTCCAATTTCAAATTTTTCATTTAGTCATTAGCCACTCTTGACAGATACTGGGTAACTCTTGCACTAAATTACAAGAATAATGTCTTTTATAAATTCAAAATTACAGATATAAATGAATTAAATATGGAAACTACCAGTAGCTGGCTCAGCAAAATCCCAAACCTTTCTATCTTAGTGCTTTTGCTCAATTTTTTGCTGCACTATCACATGCACAGACTGATCTGTTTGAATTGTACATGAATGCTTACATTTTTTTAAGAATTTACAACATTTATAGGTACTGCTTACAATAATTATTAAACTGAAGTAATGCTCTCTCTTTCTGAGCCTTCTGTTGCTGTCAACAAATTCTTTATTTTTATCCTCTCTTTCTCACAAGTGTGAAGTACAAGCTCTCCATCC
>NW_011121507.1:0-413 GCF_000146605.3 Meleagris gallopavo
AACATCGCGCAAAAAGAATACTGGTGAATCGAGAAACCCCAAGTCATGGACAGCACTCAGCACAAGCCTGTTTGGGAGCCTACCTCTTCTTTGGGCATCACACGTGGTCAGAAGGGTGCATTTGGATCCAGGAAACTCCAACGAAGCGCCAATGGGCAACAGGGAAGAAAGAAAAGAAGAACAGATCAAAAGGGTAGAAAACGCCGTTGAACCCAAACAGAAAAGAAGACGACATTGGCACATGGCACTGACATTCCATCAGCACTGGAGAGACCTGAAGATGGGGAAAGGAGAACACCAGTGAAAGCAATGTGAGCACGAGGGACATCCGACACCAAGCCCAGAGCACCTCAGCGAGCGTGTTCAACAGGACACGGCAGGGATCAACGTACCTCGGCACAGAGACTAAGCGT
>NW_011121508.1:0-479 GCF_000146605.3 Meleagris gallopavo
GAAGATCCATCTGCCGTGGGGTTGCTACGAGTGAAAGAGCAACAAGTACCGATTGCTACAAAAACGGTGCACAGACGGCAGTACCGCACCAACAGGGATTCCTTGCTCCCCATTCAGAAGCTGATTCACCAACTAGAGAATCAGGGAGTGATTAGCAAGACTCACTCACCTTTTAACAGCCCCATATGGCCAGTGCGTAAAGCCAGTGGAGAATGGAGGCTGACGGTGGACTACCGTGGCCTGAATGAAGTCACACCCCCATTGAGTGCTGCTGTGCCGGATATGTTAGAACTCCAATATGAATTGGAGTCAAAGGCAGCCAAATGGTACGCCACCACTGATATTGCTAATGCCTTTTTCTCCATTCCTTTGACCAAAGATCTAGGCCACAGTTTGCTTTCACCTGGAGGGGCATTCAGTATACCTGGAATCGTTTGCCCCAGGGGTGGAAACATAGCCCAACCATTTGCCATGGGTTG
>NW_011121509.1:0-575 GCF_000146605.3 Meleagris gallopavo
CATCCATTTGCTTTAAATTTTCACAAAGCAATTTATAAGTTTAAGCTTAACAACCTCTTTCAGAAGTTATGGAGGCCTAGCAAAGAAACTAATTTAATTGTCTAATTACAATACAATTTTGACACTGAAAAAAAAATCAAATTCTTTAACGATTGAATAAAATCTTATTGTTACTCTGGGCTGTATCTATCCGTCTGTTTTCCATGTAAGATAACAAGAATATGTTTACAGCTGTCAGCAATCTGAAAAAAAAAAGTAACCTCAGACAACAAAAGGAAGTGACTTCATTATGACAAAATACTCTTATATTCAAATAAGTTCATTGTCTCTGCACAAATGGTATGCTCTTTTCCTGAGACAGTGAGGTTTCTATATTGGAGATAAGATGGCTTCCTTCAGGCTTGCCAATTGAACAAGATACAGAAAAACTGCTACTCTATTCACAAATCGTAATTTCAAAATACCTTAGAGGAAATTCCTTTGAATATCTGAATTTTGTGTACTGAGCTAGCTGATTTCACTTCTCAGCCTTTTGGCTAAGACCCAGTGTAGCAACTATTCTGTGATTCTATAAC
>NW_011121510.1:0-473 GCF_000146605.3 Meleagris gallopavo
TATCCAACCGTTTTCTCTATAGCACTTTTCATCTTCTGCACTTCTTTCTTACCTGCATCCTTTCTTCTTCTTCTTCTCTTCTGCTCTTCTTTCTTTCTGTCTTGTCTGTTTGCGCTCTTCCCCTCTTCTGCTCCTTGAGTGCTCTTGTCAGCATCCAATCTGTGCGCCACAGCTCTACGTCAGACTTCATTTTGGGGTGGAGGAAGGTATGTAGGGCCAGATTTGTACCAGAAAAGACTGTTGTGCTGTGCCCAGAAGGTGATGAAGAAGAGCCGTCAGGAGCCAGCAGCACAAAGGCAGCATGTTTCTGCGAAGGCCACAGCGTAAGCACGCGTGAACTTGGAAGGACTCCTTTGTGTGTCTGCAGGACTGGTTTGAGTGGAGAATTTCTGGAGTTGTTTCCAGTTGTTGCTCGGAGGAGCTGAGGCTTTTCTCCTCGTGTCTTTGCAGGAGAGCAGAGTGGAGGGAACGTC
>NW_011121511.1:0-344 GCF_000146605.3 Meleagris gallopavo
ACCCTATTGTGACTGGCCCAGGGGCTCCATGTATACTTGGTATTGATTACCTCAGAAGGGGGCATTTCAAGGATTCTAAGGGGTATTGATGAGCCTTTGGAATAGCTGCTGTAGACACCGACAACATTAAGCAGCTGTCTGTTTTGCCTGGCCTGTCAGAAGATCCATCTGCTGTGGGGTTGCTACGAGTGAAAGAGCAACAGGTACCGATTGCTACAAAAATGGTGTACAGACGGCAGTACTGCACCAACAGGGATTCCTTGCTCCCCATTCATAAGTTGATTCGTCAACTAGAGGGTCAGGGATGATTATCAAAACTCACTTGCCCTTTAACAGCCCCATAA
>NW_011121512.1:0-381 GCF_000146605.3 Meleagris gallopavo
CAGTCACCGAGCCACTCTCCATGGCTCAATTCAGAAGTCGAGGCAGTCAGGTCAAGTCCCTGGTGAGGAGAAAAAGGTGACAGCACACCTCTTAGGAAGGATAGAAAGTGTGACGCGGGGAATTACCAGCATGTCAGTCTCACCTCTGTGCTGGTCACGGATCATGGAGCAGATCATCCTGCAAGTGACTCTCAAGCACACATTCCAGTGCGTCACCACCCTGTGCGTGAAAAGCTGCCTCCTAATAACCAACCTAAAACCTCCCCTGTCTCACTTGAAAACCATTTCCCCTTGTCCTATCGCTATCCACCCTCCTAAACAGCCGTTGCCCCCCTCCTCCTAATGCGCTCCCTTTGAGTCTTGGAAGCTGTCATGAGCTAT
>NW_011121513.1:0-333 GCF_000146605.3 Meleagris gallopavo
GGGGGGCACGGGGAGGAAAGCGGGGGGCTCACTGCTGCTCCCTTCTCCCAGACACGGTGGGGGGTGACCCCATGGGGCTGCCCTACAGCACCTTCGACCATTCCCGTGCCCACTACTTCCGCTACGACGAGCACGTCTCGCTGTGCCTGGAGAAGCAGAGGTGAGTGCTGCGGTTCTGCTGAGCTGCCCCTCGCCGTGGGTACGAGTGGAGAGCGCAGGAGAGGGACCGCATGGCCACCACAGCTCCCATATCTCCCCCCTTGTCTGCTCCCGCTGTTACCAGGCTGTAGGGCTGCGCAGCCCCCACTGCAAAGCTCTGCCCCCCCACCCCAC
>NW_011121514.1:0-389 GCF_000146605.3 Meleagris gallopavo
CACAGAGACTAAACGTTGGATATTGGCATCCACCTCCGGCTGCGGTTCCCTACTCTGTCCACAACGACATTGCCTGAAGTACTGACACCACTCGCAAGGGCCACACTTCCACGCTGCAAGCGTTTGGGCACAGGACAACAAAAAGCAGAGACCGCCTTCTTGTAGGGAGGCCAATGTCACTTACACAGCTCAAGGGATCAGGGCACAGCCAAAGCAGCAACTTGGGGGGGGCACACATCGGAGAAAAGCAGCCGGCTGAAGTGGCCCGTTCTCGGCAAGCGAGAAACACGAGACCGCTGCTGACGGCTGAAAGCGGCGTTCGCTGAGAAACGCGATTTCTCGGCCAGCTACGGCAAAGTCTCCGGAGCGGTTCAGCGTGAATGCCGCTT
>NW_011121515.1:0-377 GCF_000146605.3 Meleagris gallopavo
CCAGGCACCTTGGTCATCACCCAGGCTCTGTGTGTGAGCAACTGACTCCCTGCTGAAGGACCAAGGACTCAGAGCAGGAGCTCACATGCAGGCAACTCCTTGTGCACATCTGAACTGAACCAGAGGAATCCCTGAAACTCCTGTGGATCTGGGGGAGCAGAATCCCATTTCAGCCTTACGGTTTCCATCTAGGGATGAGATGCCTGCACTGCCTCAGCTGGATCACTGCCCTGCTGAGGGGAAGTCCACTGTCCTTGTCTGTGTGCCCTTTTTGTTCAGCAAACACACTCTGGTAGGACTAGTCATGTGTCTATAACTGGTCACTGTTCACTGGACATTTGGTGGTTAACTCAGCAGATTTCAGAGTACAGTCATGA
>NW_011121516.1:0-341 GCF_000146605.3 Meleagris gallopavo
GGCATTCGCCGTACGGGAAAATAATTCCATGCCTGCCCTACCCACAGGTGGCTGCAGAAAATAATCTCCCCTGTTGGTTTTTGGTCATTTTCATTAAAGAAGAAAAAAAAAGTAAAATATACTTATTTCCCAAAGTGAGGGCAGCTCCTACAGCAGGGAGCTGTGCATGAAGGCAGCCAGCCCCCCCGAGGCCTGGTTCCCCCGGCACGGTGCCTGCAGCCCTGCTGTGGGAAAGATGCTGTCCCCCTACCTCCTGTCTTTTCCTTCTCCCCAAGGATGTGACAGCATGAGTGAGAAAACGTGCTCCTCGCTGTGTGTCTTTGTGCTTTGCTGGAGAAGAA
>NW_011121517.1:0-478 GCF_000146605.3 Meleagris gallopavo
AGGTGCAAGTAGGCCACACCACCTGGATCCTACCTGCACCTTCCAAGGCCATTTCATTCTATGGGTGCCAGGATCTAAGTTCTCAGGGGCAGGGAGCAGAAGATTATTCTCGTTAGCTATCTGGGGTCTTACCTGATGATCAGTGCCCATCATTTGGATCTAAGTGGGGTGGCCCACGTTGTCTGCAACATTCTCAGGGCACTGGGTCTGCCGTCTCGGGGTCTTTCATTCAGGTCCCGCAAGGTTTCATACAGTCTTTTTGTCCCCCCCTGCAGGGACTGGGAGTCTGTCTTCAGGGCAGCCTTAAGAATACCGTTATGACGTTCGATGAGACCTGCTCCCATTGGATTATATGGCAGGTGGAATCGCCATTCGATGTGATTTTCTTCTGCCCAGTGCTGTATCATGGCACCAGTAAAATGAGTTCCTTGGTCGCTCTTGATGACTTGAGGTGTCCCGGAGGCAGACATCAGTTTGG
>NW_011121518.1:0-492 GCF_000146605.3 Meleagris gallopavo
TTGTATTTCAGCACCTGCATTGCTAGTTCCAGCTTACAATAATATCCAGGCATTATTGTGGAGCACCTCGGTGCTGTCAGCTCCTGTAGCCAGTTTTAAACATCCCTAAGCTGGTTATTTCAGAACTGAAAATATAGCACTCATTTTTCTGTCAAGGCTACTGTTTGCTCTTGCCAAGTCTGGAGTTGTAAATCCAAGTTATTTCTGAAGCAGTGCAGTAGCTGTGAGAGAGAGGAGGAGGAAAAATGTGAAAGAAAGAATATTGCAGACACCAAAGTCAGTGAAGAAGTAGAGGAAGAAGGTGTCAGAGCAGAGCTGCTCCTGCAAGCTCTAAAGAAGACCACGGTTGCCCCTGGCAGCCCCTAAAGAACCACATCCAAGCAGATTCCTGCACTGTGACCTGTGAAGGACTCTCTGTGGGAACTGTCCAGTCACAGCCTGAACAACTGGTTGAGCACCTGAAGAAGGGACCAGGTCAGCCATGGGAGCACA
>NW_011121519.1:0-592 GCF_000146605.3 Meleagris gallopavo
TTTCTAGACAAAACCATTTTTGAGGATGGAAAATTACATTTGCTGATAACACAGCAATACTGTGCATATAATGATAGCAACCCATGCCAGTGGGTTAGGTACAAAGAGTGACCAAATTCATTCCAGGCCCACCAATGGGAAATGCCTGTTCCCAGAGTTTAACACGAGAGACCTGAAAGAATTTCTGAAAAGCAGAAACCAAATTATGCTTTGTAAACATCATACGCCACAGACCAAGGGCACCTCAAATATATTCAGAAGGAAAAAAAAAGAATAATCTAATGTTACCAACCTGATGTGATTTGAAAACCTTTACCTTAACATAGTGTGTTGTAGCTGCACTGAAAGGACAAGGCAGAGATTTAACTCAGAATTGTCTTTGTAGGAAACAAAAAGGGTTTTGAATATACAATTGCTTGATCAGAGGACAGTAATAAGTTAATTCCCCTTATTAGGCCAGTAATAGAGGGCAACAAAACTTGCACAAACTGAGTAAGTCTGACTCTGTAAACTCTGTAAAAGCTATTTCTACTCACCACAGCACCCACAAAATTCTAATTCTGGGTCTGCAGCACTGCATTAGAGTAGGTGC
>NW_011121520.1:0-741 GCF_000146605.3 Meleagris gallopavo
GGGACACCAATAGAGCCGCAAGGACTCTCCCTCTCTTGAAAAGCTGGAGAGCACATCTGCAGCTCACTCTGCTGGCTCAAGTCAGGGAACAAAGACCAATCAGAGCTTCATACTCTACCTCCATCTGCGCCACGTCAGGCCCACGGCTGATCTCGCTGCACGCAATGCCCATCACAGCAGGCACCACAAGCTGGAACTGAAAAGAAACACACTTTAATTTCTCTGTTCACACACCGCAGTACGGAGGGACTTCTTCAGAACTACCCTCAGTCACCCACTGGCATAGGCAGGTGTTCTAGAAACAACCACTTTGCTCAGCCAATTCAAACGGGACAGCCCGTTAGGCAGCATTTTACCAAGGGCTCTCCCTCAGCTAGCAGATGGGGACTCTGGCACAAAGCAGCAGGTGCACTTGCTCGGAGCACTCCGACAGCGCAGCGGCAGGGCAGTGAGAGGCGTCACTGCTGGGGGTGGATCTGCTCCCCAGCCCCCCGCTCCCACCAGCGGCACCTCCAGCGCCGGCCGCAGCCTCGCACGTGGATTTCCTCTACTTGCATCTCTGCTGTGCTCCCCACAGCTGTTGGGCAGCACACTCACACAGCCGAAGCACGCATGCTTGTGTCCTGGGTCATGTGCAGCTCTGCACAAGCTGGGGCTAGGACTCTTTGCCTAAGGGATTGGTTTCCTTAAGACTAGCTGGTCAACACACCACAGACAGCATCCTTCTGAGAGCTGAGCTGG
>NW_011121521.1:0-876 GCF_000146605.3 Meleagris gallopavo
AATTAGAATAGGCCAGCCTGTTACAAAGAAGCCTCATCCAAATCTAGAACGACTTATTGCAGCTGTAGGTAGGCACCTCAGTGTGATCTAGTGTTCTCTTTTAAAGGAATGCTGTTCTAAGGCACAGCGGACTTTACGTTCTAACAGATATATTAAGTAATACTTATGAAATTTATAAGTCAGATATGCCAATGCCTTGCACTCAAACTGAGATGTGTCGTATCCAGATTTTGCACCCTAGAGTTAAAAGGCTTGAACTGCCAGAGGTGAAGATCTTGAGACTAAGGGTTTCTTGCCTACATCTACTCCTTGGGCCTCATGTTCTTAAGCATAAGATGGGTCAGTGCCAACTTTGTCAACTATGGAGCTTTATGAAGTAAAATATAGGGCTATAGTCCAAATATTTGGCTCATTCACACAATCTTGTTGGCCAGTTCCTCATAAAGACCTCTGTTTTTCTTTTTGCAGTTATATAAGAAGTTCTTCGAGAATGACAGTTTTACAATTGGAGGACGAGGGTTCCCTTATCACCTGGAAGACTTTGATGCATATCCCTGTCTGCCCCAGAAATCCAATCTCACTAAAAAGACTCAGATGGGAGCACCGTGGTACCAAAGTGATGCTGATGTTTTTAATTTGTTTAAAGTGAGGCTCTTCGCTTGTATCAAACTTCTCCTGAACCAGTGATTGCCACTATGCCATTCTGAATGCCTACAACTATTTAGTCTTAGTAAACTTCAGCTTCCCTGTCATTCATTGCTACAAGTTATCTGTGTCATGTTTTAATCCAGTGCACCTGCACTCACTTGGGGATTATGGGGAAAGTTAAAATTTAGGAGTAAGGACAGTGCATTCCTCATGCACTGCCCAGAGTCG
>NW_011121522.1:0-484 GCF_000146605.3 Meleagris gallopavo
GTAATGTTTTTGTGAGTGCGCTGCAGTTTAAACATCAGTTTCTGTTCTGGTTGTAGAACAGTGTCTTTTGCTTTTCGGGGGGTGGACATGGGCTGACAGGACAACGCTGCTCCTGGTGTCTGTGAAATCAACACACAATCTGTTGTTGTAGGGACGGAGCCTGAGCGGCCTGGGGATGGTGCTGGGCATGGGGGAAAATGAAAAGCCTCCCCAGGTAAGAAGCTCTTGTGAGCTGTGGTTGGCTTCTGCCTCTAAATGGGGCTGCATGAAGGGCTGTGTGTGATGGAGGAGAGGGGAAAGGGCACTGCAGATCTGTGCTGACTGCAGAAATGGCACAACACTGTAGCAGCAGAAAGGCAAACTGAAGAAACTACGCTTGAAGACCAGAAGTTTGGGTTGTCTGTGCTAAAATCTTCCTGCAAGGAGATGCTCTTCAAGTATTTCTTGTTTCCTTTCTGTCAGAAGCTGATGCAAAAGCGGCCTT
>NW_011121523.1:0-587 GCF_000146605.3 Meleagris gallopavo
CTCAAATGCACTATTTTTACAGCCCAAACTAGCTCCTTCTTCAACTGCACTGCGCTTACAGAAAGTGTTACTGCTCTCATTCCTGCTGATAGCAGCAAATGGACCCAGGTCTGCCTGGCAGCTCTACATTGCTCAGAGCAAAGCTGCACGAGGAAACAAAACGCTACCAGGTGCGAAAGCTGATGAACACACTTCACTCCTGGGTTGCACAGCTATGAGTTGAAGCACCTTCACACTGTTCGGCCTCTCCAGGGACTTCACACAGCTTTAAGTACCACCATTTAGACACACTCACAGCACTGCACAGCCACCAACGGCCGCTGTCGGCCTCTCTATTCCTTCCATAGAGCACTGCCATCAGTCCCTCTTTGCACTCAAGACTCTCCTGTTCTCTCAGGTATCTCCTTTGTTGCACTACGGGAATGGTATTGCCATTAGCTACCGCAACCACTGCCAACCAAACCAAAACAAAAGAACTTTCAGAAAGACCCCAAAAAACCCACTACTGTTTGCCACGATGAAAATAGCATGTGCAAAAGCACAGCACTCACCCATGGCAAGCAAAGCATCCAGCAGGTCTGCTGACA
>NW_011121524.1:0-520 GCF_000146605.3 Meleagris gallopavo
AGTGGGCTGGTAACTAACTGTCAGAAGTGTTCTGCGTTGCTGAAAAGGGGGCTCTCCCTGTTCGTTGCTTCAAATGTACTGTACGTCTGACGTGTGCCTGTCATGTTTGTTTTCTTCTTCCATTCAGAAATCGTTGAAAGGATTCACCTGTGCTAAGCTGTATTTTGAATTAAAAGAATATGAGCTTGCTCAAAGGTAATACGTGTGGATGTCCGTGGTTGACCTGTTCTTGAAAGTGCAACAGAAAAGCTAGTTGAGGTAGAGAAATCAAGGTCACGATGATGCCGTTTTAAGGCAGCAGGAAATGGAAGGATTGGATGCCACTGAAATCTTTCCGAAAGCAACTGCATTAGTCATACGGTACCAAAGAAATCATGGAGTTGAAGTGGCTTTTATTTCATCACAGGATGCACCTGTGAGCTGCTGCTTCTTTAATGAACGTCAGTACTTGCTGGCAAAGAAGTCGCATCAGTACGTGTAAAAATAACGTTGTTGTCACATTAAGGTCTAGTCAAGTATC
>NW_011121525.1:0-754 GCF_000146605.3 Meleagris gallopavo
ATTGATAGATCCTCTGGTATTGACTAACCAGGTGGCTTCTGCCAAATGCTTCTCCCAGTGTTTAAATGTACCGCCTCCCATTGCTTTCAGCATAGTTTTTAACAACCATTGTATCGTTCAATTTACCAGAGGCTGGTGCATGGTAGGGAATATGGTAAATCCACTCAATGCCATGATCTTTGGCCCAAGTATTTACAAGAGAATTTTTAAAATGAGTCCCATTATCTGACTCAATTCTTTCTGGGGTACCATGTCGCCACAGGACTTGTTTCTCAAGACCTAATATGGTATTTCGGGCGGTAGCATGGGGTACTGCATAGGTTTCAAGCCACCCAGTTGTTGCCTCCACCATAGTAAGCACATAACATTTACCACTGCGAGATCGTGGCAAGGTGATATAATCAACCTGCCATGCCTCTCCGTATTTATACTTTAGCCATCGCCCTTCCCCCCAGAGTGGTTTCATCCTTTTGGCTTGTTTGATTATGGCACATGTTTCACAATCATGAATAACCTGTGCAATAGCGTCCATAGTTAAGTCCACCCCTCGGTCTCTAGCCCATTTATGTGTCGCATCTCTCCCTTGGTTGACCCGAGGTCTCATGGGCCCATCGAGCTAAAAATAATTCACCCTTGTTCTGCCAGTCCAGGTCTATTTGGGCCACCTCAATTTTGGCAGCTTGGTCTACCTGATGGTTATTTTGCTGTTCTTCTGTAGCCCGACTCTTGGGCACATGAGCATCTACATGGCGCA
>NW_011121525.1:21183-21746 GCF_000146605.3 Meleagris gallopavo
GAGGACCATAGTCCTATGTCTAGGGGAAGTATCTGTTTTATTTTGGTCCAGACCATCCGGCACGCTGCCATTAACCAATCTATTATTGAGTGGTTCTTCATTGCTATACTGGATGGCAGCGTATAGTCTCTGCCTGACAGCAGGATGTAATGCTATGGTGGCCAGCTTTGACATTTCCGGCCCATTAACCATAACACTTTCTGCTCCTGAATCCCATAACCTGAGCAGCCATGCAGGTATACTCTCTCTCGGCCTCTGCCAAAATCGCTGCACCAGGTCCATTAGTAGGAGTGTATGGTCTGGCTGTCACATGCAAATACGTTTCGGCAGGGGGCCATTGGTCAGGGGGCACCCCTGCCGGTCTATCTTGCACCTTTTTCGTTTTTTGAGTTATAATAGGACGGAGTTGCAGGGGATCCGCCATGACTGGAACCTCTAGGTCTGATTTGGAACTCCCGTTTTCCTCTTGAACCAGGTCCGCTACTTCAGAGATATGACTATCGTCTATTGAAATACTACGGACCTGGCCTAGAGACTGTAAAACTGGTTTTTTCCCATCAATA
>NW_011121526.1:0-538 GCF_000146605.3 Meleagris gallopavo
GTGACCTTGAAAAGTCCAGGCGGACTGCCAATACTCTAGGATATTTGTAAACTTTGAGCCTTGCTATCTTGTTTCTGTAAAAAGAAAAAAAAAAAGAAGAAAAATGCTTTCTCTACTGAAACTGCCTTTTAAGGGGCTGCATGCCACTGTCTCTTCTTTCTTAATGCTAAAAACATACTGGGCCTTAATTAAGTTCACCACTTTGCTCTATGGAGCAATAGGTATATATAGCCAATTGAAAACATGGATGGAAATAACTATGTGGCATCTGCATATTATGTGGCATACCATTCCAGAGGGAGCTGCTAATTTTACAGGGTTGGGGAGTTTTAAGCAGGTTTCCAGCCTCTCCTTTGAATTCTTTATGCGGATTTTCAATGCTCACCTGATCACGTTATTAATCTCCGTGAATGTACTGCTCACCATTTCACTTATTATTAGTATTTATTATATTTTGAGGAAGTCTGCCCAAAACCAGTAATACTGAGTGGCAGGGAATGTGGAGAGGCCTGGGTGAGACTTTAGAGAGATGGAAATC
>NW_011121527.1:0-487 GCF_000146605.3 Meleagris gallopavo
GCAGAAAGGCAAACTGAAGAAACTACGCTTGAAGACCAGAAGTTTGGGTTGTCTGTGCTAAAATCTTCCTGCAAGGAGATGCTCTTCAAGTATTTCTTGTTTCCTTTCTGTCAGAAGCTGATGCAAAAGCGGCCTTCCTGTGAAGTGCAGCGGAGGACAGGAGTGTGGCACAGCACCTAAGAGAGGTACAGACACACAGCAGGCATCTGGGTTTGGTGCGCTGTCTTTCTAGTTAGGCTTTCTGTCCTTCCCTGGGACTGTTGTTGCATGTTGCTTGAGGTCTTAAAAAGCAGGTATGAAAGCAGCGAAACAAGCCTGTTCTGAGGGAGCTCCTCTCCAGGCTGGAGTGCATCCTGGAACAGCAGGTCCCAGCTCAGGGAAACACCTTTCCCGCAGTTGACATCCACTCTTTCTCCAAGACGCTGGCTGGAAGAAGTGCAAGGACTTGGAAGAAGAGAAACAAAAAGCAGAGCTGTGGCCTGCCAAG
>NW_011121528.1:0-561 GCF_000146605.3 Meleagris gallopavo
TAGGTATCGATTACCTCAGAAGGGGGCATTTCAAGGATCCTAAGGGGTATCGGTGGGCCTTTGGGATAGCTGCTGTGGACACAGACAACATTAAGCAGCTGTCTGCTTTGCCTGGCCTATCAGAAGATCCGTCTGTTGTGGGGTTGCTGCAAGTAAAAGAGCAACAGGTACCGATTGCCACAAAAACGGTGCACAGACGGCAGTACCGCACCAACAGGGATTCCTTGCTCCCCATTCATAAGTTGATTCATCAACTAGAGGATCAGGGAGTGATCAGCAAAACTCACTCACCCTTTAACAGCCCCATATGGCCAGTACGTAAAGCCAGTGGAGAATGGAGACTGACGGTGGACTACCGTGGCCTGAATGAAGTCACACCCCCACTGAGTGCTGCTGTGCCGGACATGTTAGAGCTCCAATATGAACTAGAGTCAAAGGCAGCCAAAATGGTATGCCACCATTGACATTGCTAATGCCTTCTTTTCCATTCCTTTGGCCAAAGAATGTAGGCCACAGTTTGCTTTCACATGGAGGGGCGTTCAGTATACTTGGAACCGTTTG
>NW_011121529.1:0-768 GCF_000146605.3 Meleagris gallopavo
AGGGAACCCTGAGCGTACTTAAGGGTTGGTAGGTATTTGGACCTGGAAGCTGCTTCCTTCACTTCAGAGTGTGGGGGAGTATTGGTCCTTGGAAAGGGGTAAGTGGTTTCTTTTTTTCTTTCAGGGCTGTGATCTTCTGTTTTTGGGGGTAGTGGCAAGTGCACTGAAGGGCTGCTAGGTGTAAGAGCAGCATCTGAATCTGGAGACTGCTTCCTTTGGGTGTGGGTGAGCCCTTAGAATGGGGTGAGTGATTCCTGCTTGATTTCAGAGCTGTGAGCTCTGCTTTTCTTGGAGGATCTCAAGCTGGATGGCTGTCATTAATAGGGCTATGTGCTAATTGCATCCATGCGGTGGGTGTTTTTTAAGGGTCATTGTGTGCATCCTTGTTGTGTTTTAAATTACGTTCTGCGTCTCTTCTGATTTCATTTTTGTCAGCCTGATGGAGTTGAAGGATTGCCTGGGCTCCTCCAGTCAGTGGTGTGAGATGTGTCCAGCAGGTAATGAACATCATGCACCCCATGTTGGTGCGCTGCTTGTATGCAGGTAGGTTTGCGATGTGATCCGACTCCCGCATGCTGACCATCCACAGCTAGATCAAGTTGCTCAGAGTCTGAGCCAGGCTCACCTTGAAAGGGCCAGCACATCCACCATGTCTCTGGCAACCTGTGCCACTGCCTCAGCACCCTCACTGTACAAGACATTTTCCTTAGATTTCACCTCCATTTCCCTTGTTCTTCCTTGAGGTATTGAAAGGCTGTTACCAGGTTC
>NW_011121530.1:0-577 GCF_000146605.3 Meleagris gallopavo
TGTGGAGGTTGGTGGTCCTGCATGTGGCAGGGGGTTGGAGATTCGTGATCCTTGAGTCCCTTCCAACTCTGGCCATTCTGTGATTCTGTGATTCCGTGCCAGAGCTTGCTGCAAAGGTTATTCTTGGAGGGAGAGCAGGAACTCCACCTCTCCCTTCACAACACAATGCGCAGCCTCTCCCCAGCGACGAGCTCCGGGCTGTTTAATGCCTGTGCCATCATCGGGACTGCAGAACAAACCTTGGGGTTAAGAGGTTGGATTAGACAAGCGCTCTGTCTAGCAGAATTCACCACCTTCAACACTTTAAAGAAGTGACTTCCTGAAAGCCCTGAATCTGTGTGACACATCTGGAGATGCTGAACTAAACCCACAGCCTTGTCAAAAATGGAAGGGCTCTGTGGAACCGGCAGGAGGGGGAACAAAGGCGCACAGAGGTCTGACATCTTTGAACAAAACCAGGGCCACAAACACTGAGACATACAAACACGGGGAAATTCTGCATGCACGCAGATCAAATGGCATTACACATCAACACCGCTTTACCTCCGCCGCACCAACAGGCTCTGCAATGCCCCAA
>NW_011121531.1:0-521 GCF_000146605.3 Meleagris gallopavo
TTCTGGGCTAATTTAAATCAAAATGATTGATTTTCATTGCTTAAGTAAGACAGGGTGGATTTGTGGATAGGTTTTGTGGATAGTGTCCAGATTAACACACAGCTGGAAATCCTTTCTCACAAGGTTTCTGACTCCGCAGGGAAAACCCTTTAGGATTTGTGTATCTGGTTCCCTAAGGTGGCAAACATTTCAGGTGAATGCCCACTTGCTTAACACCGAACAAAGAACTAGACTATTTCCCCTAAGATCTTGTTTACTGTATTCTCTCAACCCCATGGAAACAGAGGATCTGAAAGAAAAAAGTTAAGCTCTTCAAGCGGCCACAGCATTTAAAAGTGGGTGTTTTGTCATATGGTAAGAAAAACAAACAGAGCCTTGAGTTGCAAATGATGCCCAAACTGACAGATCCTCATGTTGTGCTGTGCTTTCATTTGGAATACAACATAAGCAGCCATAAAAAGAGAAAAATCCAGACCAAACCACTGTGCAAATATATTTTTAATGTTTCTGTCTGTTAGCTT
>NW_011121532.1:0-534 GCF_000146605.3 Meleagris gallopavo
ACATCTGCAGCCAGAGGCAAGGTCCTCTGGCACTGACACAGGGAAACCTTTGACGTGCAGAAGCCATCCTGTGCAGGCAGAGCAGCTCTAAGCTGAGATTCCTGCCTTTACTGAAGTGGTATGCTCAAATCTGAAGCTCGTGCCTACCTGGAAGCCATGCTTGCCTCTCCACCAGGGGCTCAGCTCCTTTGCTGGCATATCAATAATGCACACGATGTCACCCACCTGCAAGAGATTGCAACGTCAATCCCAGCTTCAGCACGGCTGAGAGGAAGCACAGCTCAAATGACTGCATTCTCCTGCACTGCCAAATACTGTCAAGCTGGAGAACAATTGCACCAGTGCAGCTCTCAAGGCATTTGCCGGTGTACAACTGAACTTGGAGCTAGGAGAGTCACTACCTTACACAACACACAGAATACAGCTGCTCAGTACAAAATGGTTCTCTAAAGCAGCAGGGTATGGAAGGGTTCCAATTAAACCACAAGAAATAAGTTCACAGGCTTCCTGAACAAATCTACACACTCCATACAC
>NW_011121533.1:0-478 GCF_000146605.3 Meleagris gallopavo
AAGAAGAGAGCGAGGGGTCAGAGCGGAGACGGCGTGCCGGCTCCAGCAGCACAGCCTGGGCCTGCCGCAGCGCGGAGCTCCAAGCGAAGAGGTAAGCAGGTGCTGTGGCACCGCTGTGCTCAGCTGCTGCCCTTTCCAAGCACACAGGTTTGCTTAGGGTTGGGTTTGCTTTTTCCTTTGCTGTAGAGGGGAAATGGGTTGAAGGTTACCAAGCCCAAAGGCAGGGAGGTGCCAGAATGTGCAAGCCCGTCTCTTTCCCTTAGCTCCACGGTGGCCTTCTGCACGTCCCACTGGAAATGTCATTCACTGAGAGGCTTCCTAGTCCCATTTCCTTTGTCTTTTTTCTGCCATCTGCTTTTATGGTACCCACGTTTCTGCAGTTGTGCTGTTGACAAAACAAATTCATCTTTTTTCTTGCCTTACAGCAAGAAGACAGCAACAAAAAAGAGAGGAGAGTGGAACTGAAGAAGGCTTCTCT
>NW_011121534.1:0-732 GCF_000146605.3 Meleagris gallopavo
GGGACCAGTGTCCCATCAAAGCTGGATGAGGCTGTGTTACTAAACACGGGGCGACACGGGCTGCTAAAGCATGTGGGGGGACAAAACATGGCACGTACCTGGCAAGAGATCAGAACAACGTAGACCAATCCCTTGAATCTGCAGCCGTTCCTTGTCACTTTGCTCTGATCTTCCACGAGCAAAAGCTGCACCAGGCCAGCAGGCAGAGGGGGAGAGGAGAGGAGAGAGAAAGAGCCGGTCAGTGAGCTTGCACAATTTAGCAACGGCGACGAGGGAAAATCCAGGGGACAAATGCCACCTTTAGGGATTGTTTTGGAATGCATGGACTGGGTGAAAATTACTTCTGATGGACAAGAGTGAGCAATACGATACTATGAGCTCCGCCAGCCAGCACTTCTCAAGCCCTCACTGCCCACCCGTCTCTCCCACACTGTCTCAGCTTACCTACAAGATGCTGCACAAGAGGATGCAAAAACAACGTACTCAGTTGGTGCACAAGTGCAACAAGCGAGCTACTCAGGCAGAGCTCAAGCGCTCCAATGAAGGGACGCAGCACGCACTGCTCCTGCCCTCATTCCAGCCGCTTATGACATCATAGGGACCACCAGGCTGCTCCACCATGATAGACAGGGCCAATATCACAGAATCACAGAATGGCCAGGGTTGGGAAGGACCCCAGGGATCACGAATCTCCAACCTCCCTGCCACAGGCAGAGCCACCAACCTCCCATT
>NW_011121535.1:0-481 GCF_000146605.3 Meleagris gallopavo
CTCTTAAATCTAAGCATAGTCTAGTCTAACACCTTAAATCCTTTCTTGCATCAAGATTATGGACTGGAGGCTGTTCAAGGTAAAAACACCCTTGAGAACGTGCCTGCGTTTGTACATTATGTTCAGACAAGACCACTTGCATAATCACCGTCAGAGAGAGTATTTTATTTGGCCTGGGCTCTATTTGGAGAAAGGACATCTCATCAGGAATTACTCATGGTTTAAAGCTCAAGGAGAGAAGGTTTAGATTGGATGTCAGGGGATGTTCTTCACAGAGAAACAGGTGAGGAGCTGGAACAGGCTGCCCAGAGAGGTTGTGGATGCCCCATCTCTGGAGGTGTTCAAGGCCTGGTTGGACGGGGCCCTAGGCAGCCTGGTCTAGTATTAAATTGGGAGATTGGTGCCCCTGCCTGTGGCAGAGGGGTTGGAGCTTCATGATCCTTGAGGTTCCTTCCAACCCTGGCCATTCTGTGATTCTCTG
>NW_011121536.1:0-639 GCF_000146605.3 Meleagris gallopavo
TCATGCACACGGGTAACCCCATTGAATACCAATATAGGGCCGCGCGGTGCCAGGGAAAGTTAAACAAATCCGGAGGAATCTGTTTTATTAGCGTTTATGGGATTTGTGCGGGCGAGCGGCGGCGTGCGTACACCCGCACTGGGGAGCGGCGGTTACAGAACGGCACAACCCCGGGCACTCCTGGGGGTGTTGGGGCTCACGGCGGTGCTGGTTGTAAATGTGAAAATGTGACAAATAGGCGCTCAGCACCCTGCGTCCGGAGCTTCTCCTGCATGAGCATCCCTCCCTCCCCCCCACCTCCCGGGCCTCCCCGCCGGGGAGGAGCCAGGTTTGGCCCTCAGCCGTTAGGCGCACGGCGGCTCTGCATCGCTGCTCGGAGCCAACTGGTTCGGGGCGTCGGTGATTTTCCCCTTTTAACACTTTGTTGTTGTTGTGGTTGTTTGTTTGTTTAAGTCTTGGAGGGGGGGAGGGAGGAAGAACAAAAGAACAAAAGAAAAAAAAATCGGAGTATCTCCGCAGTATAAATTCACTTGAGGCAGAGATGTCCCCCAGGCGGGGAAGAGCTTCCCCTCAAATCACGGCAGAAGTATATAACGGTACTTACTGTGTGCTCCCGATCCGTTTTGAAACAGCGAAGTG
>NW_011121537.1:0-504 GCF_000146605.3 Meleagris gallopavo
GCCCCCCTGGCAGCCCCTCAAGACACCTCAGTGTCCCCTCAGTGACTCCAGGTGCCCCTGGTCTGTGGCAGCATGCAACACACTAGGTGGTTCTGTGGCTGGGAGGCTGGGGGAGAACCCTGCTACCTCCCTGCAGGGTCTGGGGGTCTTCAATCTCCTGCCGTTTCAGGAGGGGACATGGTGGCATCAAGGGGACATGTGATGCGCACAGGAGGTGACGGGTACATGGTCACAATGGCCTTGGAGATACCAGGATCCCCATGGGGGGCCCAGAATCCCCTTGTGGGGTCAAGGTGGCTTTCAGTATCCCAGAACCAGCAATGGGGATGCCAGGAGCTCTGCCATGAGGACACCAAGACCCCTTGGAGTGCCTGAGGTGGCTTTGGGGATACCAGAAACCATAATGGGGCCACTGAGAAGCGACCTGGAAGGCACACAGGCAGAAGTGACGTAGAGGGGAGCGTGGAAGGGACACATGAGGAGGTGATACGTAGGGACACGGAG
>NW_011121538.1:0-615 GCF_000146605.3 Meleagris gallopavo
TTTGTAAGCCTTCCATTAAAGTTATCTGTTACAAATTATGGAACTCTTCAAGCTTTCATTGTAAACAACTGGTCTTTTATGACTTGATAGTACTTTTTCATGTTATTGTTTTTCACAACAGGTATTAGATAAAGAATTTTATATCTGTTACATATAGATTTAATATGATTAAAACTTTTTTAAAAATATTCTTAATGGGATTAAAAATATACAATCCAAAAAGCCAACCTCGAGACAATAGTTAGTACATTTCATGAGAAAAAAAGAAGTGAGAAAAAAAAATTAGCCTGCCATTAAGACCATTCAATCCTTCATTACTTTCCTTTATTAAATTATATTTTAAGGAGCAGTAATGCATAGATACGAAAATGAAGTGGAAGAGTAACTGTGTTTTGCATGGCTATGATCTGTCATTTAACAGTCATAATGGAAAACAGTATTCTCCTACATGCTAGATTTTTAATGGAATGATGTATCAGGAATGTGGAGCAATAGAAGAGATGCTTTGCTCCAGTCTGACCTTTTAAAGTAGCAGTGATGCAGTTAAATAAAATAGTGAGCTTGCAATCCTATAGCATAACTTCAGAGTAGAAATTCTTGCCAAATAGAATCTAA
>NW_011121539.1:0-481 GCF_000146605.3 Meleagris gallopavo
ATACAGCGCATAGTGGTACCGTACGGCTTTCTATCCATGTTTTTGAGATGAAGCTCATCTGTCTGAATGGCGTATTTCCGACATACAAAGCACTTCTATCGTTACAGTTAATCCACAACAAAATAACCTCAGTGTCCTGGGTAGAGTTTCTAGTTTGCTCAGGGATGTGATTTAGTGGTGGGCTGTTAGAGTGACACGGTCAGGTTGCAGTTGGACTCGATGATCTTGAAGGTCTTTTCCAACCTCTGCAATTCTGTGACATCTCATTGTAATGATTCTGGTGTCTCAGTGCTCAGTTCAAAGAAATTTTCACACTCCTTTAGGAAGAAACGGAAAGCACGGACTCTGCAAGGTCCTTTCGTGAAAGATGGAGACATGGAAAGGTGCCATGGAAGTGCTCTAGGATGCAGCAGCTGAGGCAGTAGAAGCCCCATGCCCTGCCCTGCCCTGCTGGGGCTCCTTCCCCGACACGTCTCCCGCA
>NW_011121540.1:0-471 GCF_000146605.3 Meleagris gallopavo
AAAGACCAAATAGATAAAATTACATGCAGCAGTATTTTATGTTATTTGTAGTGGCTTGTCATTGGTATATTTTTTAGATCAAATACTTCATTATACTCTGTAAGGAACAGTCAAAACAGAAATTTGATTATGCTTTGAAATTATAGTTACAAAATGGAACTCAAATATCACTTGCAATGGCTGTGAATTGGAAAAAAAAAAATAGGTTGGCTTTTTAACTAGAGTGCTTTCTTAGCTTCACTTATGAATTTATTTGACTTAGTTTCTTACTTAGTGTCATTTTCTAATTATTTTTTTTTACCCAAGGTGTACTACAGTACTTCATAAATTGTAGTCTGTATACTTTTATCTGTAATGCCTCTGCCCTTTTACAGGGTGTAACAAAGCTTTGTCTCAGGTTGAAGTGAGTACCTGGTGTATACAGTCTTACTAGTAGATGGGTGAAATACATTCAAGTAACTTAAAAACTTA
>NW_011121541.1:0-707 GCF_000146605.3 Meleagris gallopavo
AAGAGCCCAGCGAGACCTTAATCTGGCCACCGGTGCTCGAGATGATTAAAACATTGTTTTTTACAAACATATTAATTGCAAGAGGAAGGCCAAGGAGAATCTCCCTTCTTTATTCGCTGCGGTGGGGAACATCACCACCGAGGAGGAGGAAAAGGCTGAAGTTCTCAATGCCTTCTTCACTTCTGTCTTTAACAGTCAGACCAGCTATCCTCGGGGTACTCAGCCCCCTGAGCTGGAAGATGGGGCCGGGGAGCAGAATAAACGCCCCTCACTTCCCAGTGCCTTCTTTACTTCTGTCTGTTCTGACTGTTGCACCTGTGCTGGACGTGCCCTTACTATGAGCAACCCAAGGAGAGCCAGACAGTGTATATATGTATGGACTCTGCAAAAACTTTGTGCGCGCTATTCCCTTGTTGTGTTTTCCTTCTGCCTGTGATCGACCGAGAAAGAGAACCTGCACCCCCCAGCCCCGCTGCCAACCAGACTCATGAAACATTGTGACACTGCGGTGGTAACAATCTCTGCCTTCCTGTAACAAATCCTCGCTTTTCTTTTCTGTCTTTTTACTATTGCTTTCTTCGTCCCACCTCCCATCCCCAGGCCTAGCTAACCAAACCTTTCACAATAAACTGCTTGGCAATATTGGCTCCTTTCTGAGTCTTAATCTCACGTCGGGTATGCGTATACAACGAACCATCTCGCTACCG
>NW_011121542.1:0-533 GCF_000146605.3 Meleagris gallopavo
GGCTGTGTACCGAGGGCTCACTTTGTGGATTGCACAGTGGGCCACCCAAGAATGGACTGTCCGTGCCCGGCCGATCTGGGGCAAGGACATGTGGTTAGACATATGGAATACAGTCAAACACAGGACTGTACGTGTCTACCATGTTTCTGGTCATCGGCCCCTACAGTCACCGGGAAATGATGAAGCCGACACGCTGGCCCGAGTTCGATGGATTGAGAATTCACCATCCGAGAACATCGCCCGTTGCTTACATCAGAAGCTACGGCGTGCGGGACAAAAGGCAATGTGGGCAGCTGCTAAAGCATGGGGACTGCCCATACAGCTAGCTGACATCGTCCAGGCATGCCGGGATTGCGACGCTTGCTCCAAGATGAGACCGAGACCGCTGCCCGAAACAACAGCCCATCTTGCTAGAGGACATAATCCTCTCCAGCGATGGCAGGTCGATTACATCGGGCCCTTCCTCGGTCTGAGGGGCCAGGATATGCCCTGACCTGTGTTGACGCTGCAAGTGGGCTACTGCAGGCTTATCC
>NW_011121543.1:0-753 GCF_000146605.3 Meleagris gallopavo
ATGTATTAGGATCCGGGCGGTGCAGGTAATATTAAGAGGCCATGCGAAACATGGGCCAATTTGCCTGCCGAAACCGCGCCGGGTTACTAATGTGAGACAGTCCAGACTCCCGGGTGGGCAGGACGAAATATCAAAAACAGTGCAAGAATTTGAAAAAGTGGGCATTATAAGACCTGCCCTTACAACAGCCCATACAATTCCCACATATGGCCAGTGCGAAAGTTGGATGGCACATGGAGAATGACAGTAGATTATAGGGAATTAAATAAGGTCACGCCTCCTATTCATGCAGCCGTACCCAATATTGCTTCCCTAATGGACACATTGAGTAGGGAGATAAAAACCTCTCGTTGTGTCCTACATTTAGCAAATGCGTTCTTCAGTATCCCAATTCCTGAAGAATCGCAAGATCAATTTGCATTCACATGGGGAGGCAGGCAGTGGACCTTTCAGGTCCACAGGGGTACGTGCATTCATTCACCAACATATTGTCATCATCTAGTGGCGCGCGACCTGGCCGACTGGAAAAAACCGGATCATGTTAACTTGTATCACTATATTGATGATCTCCTGCTGCCATCCGACTCACTGGAGGCAGTAGGACAGGCGGCGGATTCATTAACCGCCTGTTTACAACGGAGGGGATGGGCTATAAATCCCCAAAAGGTGCAAGGTCCGGGCCTGTCCGTAAGATTCCGTGGGGGGTGGTTTGGTCAGGAAAGACCAAAGTACTGCCCAGTGCTGTCATCAATA
>NW_011121544.1:0-529 GCF_000146605.3 Meleagris gallopavo
CTTCTGGGGAGTCTTTCTGCTTAACTCGGGGAAGATCTCTGATAGTTTACGTCACTTATCCTCTAGATGACCCTTCCCAGGAACGCACGCTCTGTAGATAGGTGTAGATAGGTGTAGATAGGTATATTTTGTCATACACACTGCAAGAATAGCCTGCACGAGATCAAACCAGAGAACAAGTGACGGCATGCCCGAGGAGGCGCCTGAAGAGACATCGGAAGGTCTGGCATCATCCCCCGCCCCGGTGCTCCTTGTTTAACGAAGACTTGGAAGCAAATCACCATATCAAGACGACAAGAAGAGCACTGAGACATCTTGGAAACAACAGGATGGCGGCTGACTGACACCAGATAACAAACAAATTAACAAGTAAACAACCAACCCTTTCCCAACCCTTTTTCGCTTTCCAAACTCTCGTCATTGCAGAAACGCCCAACGTTCTGTTTCAGTTTCAGCTCCTCCCCTGCGGAGGCTTCCAGTGCCAACACTGGGATTTCGGGTCTCCTTGGCTCTCTGCAGTTGAGGGCTC
>NW_011121545.1:0-436 GCF_000146605.3 Meleagris gallopavo
ACCATACAATATGAAAACCTAGTGACTGAGTTAGCTAACTTAGTACTACAAAATATATCAACATAAAAAGTTCAGAAATATAACAGGCTTATGATAGTAAGGATCAAAGTGTCTACCACATTTATCACATAGCAATGTAACAATTCCACTTTGTTGGTGTTTTTTTTTCTTTTTTTTCAACAAAAGGTGAATGTTGTGTGCTGAATGACATTGGGAATATTTGGGAAATGTGTGACATGTGTGTATCTTTTTATATATGTATCAGTGTATTTGAGATTGGAATTTATCTGAAGTAGATACTTAGCAAATGCATTTATTTCAACATAGTGTGAAGTTGTTGTACTTTCCCTTATGTTTAAGGATTAGCTTTATTCAATTTTTGCTAGTAATATATTTTTTGAGTAAGTAGGAATCCTATATGACTGTTTTCTGAAGG
>NW_011121546.1:0-451 GCF_000146605.3 Meleagris gallopavo
TTTAACTTTATTTCCTAATTTGTTAATGGCAATTAATTAATAAATGGCTTCATAAAAATACTTTCACACCCTTGCAAAAATAATGACTTTAAATATATATATATATTTGTACTTTTGTCTTTGCCATGTTTCTTCAGGTTCATAGAGCTACAAAGCAATTCCCATGTGTTGATCCCCTCCTAGTAAACCATTCTAGTCTGCAGGCTTTGGTCATGCTTGGATAATAGCTGTCCATTGTTCTCTTTTGCTAATTTACAGAAAAAGTACAAATATCTCTGCAGGAGAACCTGTGTCATTATCAGTAACCTCCTCAGCTAAGAAATCAGCATGATCAACCAATCAGTTCTGCTTCTTAGCGTTGTTAGCCTTGTTTCTAAGAAGCAGCAAAAATTTTGTCGTGGAAGTGAAAATACTGGGGTTGTCCAGTGTAATTCCCATCCAGTTCTGAACA
>NW_011121547.1:0-731 GCF_000146605.3 Meleagris gallopavo
GGGAAAATCTCTGCATGTACTAACTACTTGTGCAAGCCAATTCTCACACTCCCCTCATCCTTTCCATGATGCCAGGCAGCTACTCTGAATACGTTTCCCTGGGGACGTTGACTAGAAGTTGCTGGAGCATGACTTAAAAGCCCTCTGGGTTGGAAATGCAGAAGTTGAAGTCTTTTTCTTTACAAACGATTTGCAATGATATCTTGCTTCTAGGAGCTGTATACGTGCCAGAATCCAAGAAGTAGTGTAACTTCTAGGCTCTTTAACTCACTCTTCACCTAAATCCTCTATATGCGTATGCATATATATACATAAATATATATAGGATATTATATATATATATATACATATATATATAAATATATTATATAGGAATTGTTAAGTCACGGCCTGAAACAGTGATTGAGCACTTGTTGAAGAGGCATGGCCTAGGAGCACAGGTGCAAGCAATTTACCTGTGCAAGCAGAAGGGGTGGACCCAAGGCCCACACCTTCCCCAACCTCATTTAAGGGCTGACAGCCAAGAGAAAAGATCTCTAATTTAAAAATTGCTTCTTTCTGGGTATTTTTCTAGCAAGCCTTTATCTTTGGAGCAAGGTAAGCTATTCCTTCCTTACCTTTGGACTGTGAGTGATACCTTTCTTGGGTTATCCATAAGCTGATTGGAGGTAACTCTGACCTTCTTTTTCTTACCACACATCATATGTCTGTGTGTTATTTCATACTATCAG
>NW_011121548.1:0-548 GCF_000146605.3 Meleagris gallopavo
ACCGGTGAGCACAAATGGGCCGAAATGAGGACTAAGAAACCAGCCTCATCAACAAGGCAACGTACATGCGAAATTTCTTTACAAAACTGCTTCTCGTGTGTTTGTTGATTTATACTGTTCCTGAAAGTTTTCTGAAACACTGTGTCAAAGCCATCATGGATTTTACCTCCAAGAAACTGAACTGGTGGGTTCCAAGGACAGAAGTTGCAGATGCTGAGCAGTCGGACCACGTTTTCTTTAGGGATGGGAATGGTGAGATATTGCATCATTCTCTTGCGAAGCAGCTTTTGATCAGTTCAAACTGCGACTCAGTCCTGCGTAGCTTGCTTGAATCAGTTCCGTCTGTAGCCAGCTATACGGGAAGCTCTATGAAAAAGGGTAAAGAATACTTGGGGAAATATTGTCATAATTTGTTTCTACTAGTCTCAAAGCATACTGACTTAACAAGAAGTTTGCAAATCCTGTAGGGTACATCTTTTGTACTCGTTTTAGATTTCACAACATTTCCTAATTATAGTGTAGAGGAAGAACAAGCCTTCCTTCACCTA
>NW_011121549.1:0-450 GCF_000146605.3 Meleagris gallopavo
ACGTTCACAGATTCATTTTGTCACCAGTGCCACACGGTGTGTCACACCTTTGTCCAGTTGTGATTATGTGAGATGCACAGTGCTCATTCCTTAAGAGCCCACAGTGAGCTCTTAAAACTTACTCTTGATACTCAGCTACTCAGTCTTCTACAGATGTCATAGTTTTTATGGATTCTCCTTGTTCTGAGCACAGGACCAGGAGAAAGATCCTTCTCTTTTGGAAGTGTTTTGCCCCGTGTTCTTCAGGGATCTCATTCAATTTCTTCTGGGTTTTCCCACTGTTTGCAGCATTGGTGCCAGGTCGTGCACCTGCAGCATCCTACAGCTTTGGCACTGCTGCATTTTCATGCAGGGAGTCTGTTTCTTAGTGTTCTGTGAAAGCCAAGAGCACTTTCAAACATCTTGAACAGAGCTTTCATAAGACAACAGGAATCTGCCCTTGTAAGAAGC
>NW_011121550.1:0-742 GCF_000146605.3 Meleagris gallopavo
GCAGTGCTGCACATGGGGCCGCACCAGAGCCGAGTCGAGGGGGACAATCACCTCCCTCTCCCTGCTGGTCGCTCCTCTTTGAATGCAGCCCAGGATACAGTTGGCCTTCTGGGCTGCAAGTGCACACTACTGGCTTATGTCCAGCTCTTTGTCCACCAGGATCCCCGAGTCCTCCGCAGGGCTGCTCCCAAGGGCTTCTACGCCCAGTTTGTACAAGCATCTGGGTTTCCCCTTCATCAGGGACATCAACAGTGGGGTTGAGTGCACCCTAAGGACACCAAGCTGTGGGGTGCAGTGACACAGCAGAGGGATGGGGATGCCATCCACAGAGACCTCAACAGGCTGAGCAGTGGGCACAAATCCAAGTGCAGGGTCAGTAGCTGGGATGAGGGAACAGCCACCACCAAAACATGCTAGGGGATGAAAGGACTGAGCGTAGTCCTGCTCCATAAGGCCTGGGAGTACTGGTGGGTGGGAGCTGGACACAAAGCCAGCAATGGGCCCTTCCAGCCCAGAAAGCCAACCGTATCCTGGGCTGCATCCAAAGATGCGCAGTCAGCGGGCGAAGGGAGGAGATCCCCATCCCTCTGCTCTGCGCTGGTCAGGCCTCAGCTGCAGTGCTGCGTCCAGATGTGGAGTGCTCAGTGCAGGGAGACATGGAGCTGTGCGAGTGCATCCAGAGTACAGCCACAAACACGAACCCAAGGATGGAACCCCTGTCCTGTAAGCAAGGAGAGCTGGG
>NW_011121551.1:0-538 GCF_000146605.3 Meleagris gallopavo
TTGTCCTTCACCCTCGGTTCCCCGCAACAAGGATCACCAATAATTCGAAGATTCTTAGCTCGCCACAGCTACAATCCTTTTGAGGGCCCTAATGAGGACCCAGAAAACGAGCTTCCTCTGACCGCCGGACAATACGTCTATGTCTTTGGAGATGTGGATGAGAATGGCTGGTTTCTGGGAGAGCTGACGGATGGCACAAGAGGGCTGGTCCCTTCCAGTTTGGTTACAGAGGTTTCAGATGATGAGCTGGAGACAACGATGCCTCCACAGCTTTGTGATCTCCTGCTGGATCCTGATGATTAAGTCGATGCAAAGATTCCGTAATGCAGCAGCATCCTGTCAGAATTCTTGCCTTATCCATCTGCAAGACTACCCCTGCTCCGCTTTATGTTCAAGTGAAGCGTGAGCAGAATGTGGATGAGCTCCTCCTGGGACAATCTGAGATGACTGACAGTGCAACTGCATGGTTTTACTGTATATTAAAAAATGTTTAGGAAAAACTAACAAACAACACTGTTCTTTTTCTTGGGTACGTTGA
>NW_011121552.1:0-488 GCF_000146605.3 Meleagris gallopavo
CTACCCAAGTGAGCCAAAGGACTCAGTCTAGTAAATCCCCACAGAACTGCTTACCCCATTCTGAGGAACGGGGCACACAAAGCGACCACACAGGAGCACAGCTCCAAGCAGAGCTCCCTCCCTAGGGGCAGCCGGCCCTGAAATGAGGTTAGGGAGGGGTGCAACCAGGCTGCGTACCTCGGTCATGCAAGTGAATTGCTTCCACCTCTTCTCCGCAGCAGAACAAGGTGTATTGGAGATTAAAGCCTGTGACGTAAAAAGGAGTGCTTTCATGCTTCCTCTTCTTGTTCTTGTGTTATCTGACTGCTGTTTGAACCAGGTGAACTTACAGTGCCTTGCAAATGACACCTGGAAGCAGCTGCAGACCTGAGCAGGCACGGCACCCTGCAAGCTCCGGCTGAGTGACAGCAGCCAAGGAGGCCTTTGGACTCTGCAGGGTCCGAGTGTGGAGCATTACACACAGGAACAGCTGAGCATCAAGATGGTGG
>NW_011121553.1:0-878 GCF_000146605.3 Meleagris gallopavo
GAAAAGGAAGGAGAGCACCAACATCACAGAGTTCAAGTTGTGCCTTGCTGTCCCACGGATGGCTGGGTGCAGAGCTGTTGAGGAGATGGAGAAGAGCACTTGCTGACACAAGCCATGCAGTCAGACACGAGCTGGAGCTAGCGTTGGGCAGCTCTTGCAGCCAGCTGATTTCCAGACATCGCCCTCCTCAAAAAAAGACTAAATTGCATGGCCGAAGAAAGCTGGGAAGATGCTTCTTCCTCATGATTTTTCACTTGTTGATAACTTCTGCAGGGTTCCTGTCCAAAAGGAGATCTGGGGGATCGAGGCAGTCTTAGGAAGAGTGAAGCCAGCTCTTTCCAAGAGCAGAGAAGTTCCCATGGAAAGAGCCCTCGGAACTTCAGCTTCCTCTGAGACAGCGGTCATGTCTCAGCAAGGGGACGACCGCAGGTCCAAGTCCTGCTCTGTGAGAGGAAAGGTATGGCTGGGTTTCTTTTGCTTGGTTCTTCCTCCTTTTTCTCATTTTTAAGGGAAGGGACGGAGCAGAGGGAGCCCTGCTGGTCCTTTGTGACCTCAGTAACCAGTTGGATTCTGCGCTCACTGCTGACAGCCCGGGCTAATGGCATCGTGGACATGGCTTAGGCTGTATTTTCCCTTAGTGGTAATTAATCTCTCAGCGCTCTGATAATCTATCTCTGGCACGACCTGGAAGCTCTGTGCAAACCTTGGCTGCCCGTCCCCACCGACGTTTCTTCCTTTCTCTCCTCAGAAGCAGCGCCGCGCGGTTCCCCGCGATTGGGAGCAGCATCCAGCTGACTGCCAGAGATCCAACTGCGCCCTGCAGCGCACAGAGGGACGCGATGGGGACGCACCGATCCTTCCTGCCACGCAAAAGTGAG
>NW_011121553.1:2718-3475 GCF_000146605.3 Meleagris gallopavo
GATGCGGCACTCAGAGGGCGTCCCTCTGTCGTGCAGCCCTCCCCAGTGCCTGCCAGCCTGTCCCTGTTTGGGCTGGGATGGAACTGTTCCTTTGGAGCGCCTGGTATGACGCTGTGTCCTGGTTCTATCGGTGCCATCCTGCAGGCTGTTGTGCAGAGCGCAGTGCAAAGCTAACTCATGTGAAAACACCCTGCACACACCCACGTGCAATGCACATTCTGATGTTCAACACCACCTCTAAGAAGATCGGAGGGCTGGAGCACCTCTCCTGTGAGGAAAGGTTGAGGGAACTGGGCTTGTTTGGCTTGGAGAAGAGAAGGCTCCAGGGAGACCTCAGTGTGGCCTTCCACTACTTGAAGGGAGCGTGTAAACAGGAGGGGGAACGGCTGTTTGTGAGGGTGGATGGTGACAGGACAAGGGGGAATGGCTTTAAACTGAGACAGGGGAGGTTTAGGTTGGATATGAGGAGGAAGTTTTTCACCCAGAGGTGGTGAGGCACTGGAACAGGCTGCCCAAGGAGGCTGTGGATGCCCCATCCCTGGAGGCATTCAAGGCCAGGCTGGATGTGGCTCTGGGCAGCCTGGTCTGCTGGTTGGCGACCTGCACACAGCAGTGGGTTGGAACTGGATGAGCGCTGTGGGCCTCTGCAACCCAGGCCATTCATGATTCTATGATCTCTGCATACCCTGTATGCACACATACCTGCACTCACAGCTCTGTGAGCGAATGCCGCTCGCATGACACAGCCAACATGCAG
>NW_011121554.1:0-496 GCF_000146605.3 Meleagris gallopavo
GGCTTGGAAGGATAACGGAGTGACGTTGTGAGAGGGTCAGGTTTTGCCGTGTTGCTTCTCGTACAGGATCCTCCTTGGGGAAGGAGGAGCAAAGCTTGTTGAATGGCCATGGGGCTGGGCAGTGATTTCTCAGCAGCTGGAGGAACTGGCTTTCTGCAGTGCTCTTCTCTTTGGCAGAATCAGCTGCCCACACAAGTCACTGTCTGCCCCTGTTCTGTAGCACTCACTGACCCAAGCATTGGGCTGCTCTGACAAATCAGACCTCTGATGCTAGACACAAGCTGGGCTGCAAAGCTGCGGTGTGCCTTCTGTCCCTGTGATTTGGCTCTCTGGTTGCTGACCAGATCTCTGGGGGCTTCCTGACAGGCAGGAATGTGTTCAGGAGGGCTTGTTGGGACGCACCCTGCAGGCACTGACTGCACGGGCTGCTGCCTCTTCACACAGTGCCATTTGTGCACTGAAGGCACTGGCTGTTGGTCAGTTTGTGCACCTGACA
>NW_011121555.1:0-468 GCF_000146605.3 Meleagris gallopavo
GTTCAGGCGTTCCCAGTCCCTACAACATCGAAGCAGCTGCAAAAGTTTCTAGGTGTATTGGGTTATCGGCGTTCTTTTATACCTCACCTAGCGCAGCTGCTAAGACCACTGTCTAGACTCACAAAAAAGGGGCAGCTTTGGGACTGGGGGGAAACAGAACAGGACGCTTTTCAACAGGCGAAACTGGCAGTTAAACAAGCCCAGGCATTGGGTCTGTTTGATCCTACCCTCCCAGCCGAGTTAGATGTTCACATCACTCAAGATGGCTTTGGTGTGGCCTGTGGCAACAACGCCCGAGTTCTGTTTGGACCCCCATTGGTTTCTGGTCTCGGGTTTGGCACGGAGCAGAAGAGAGATACAGTATGATTGAAAAGCAGTTATTGGCTGCCGATTCAGCACTGCAGGCAGTAGAGCCAATAACTGAAACGGCTGAAGTTATAGTCAAGACCACTCTGCCGATTCAGGGGT
>NW_011121556.1:0-718 GCF_000146605.3 Meleagris gallopavo
GAACCAAAGATCAGGTTGACTAAAGGGTGAGCTTTTCCCAATACAGAGATCCACTATATCGCGACGCTTATACAATTCATCGCGACGCATGTTGGTCAATTCAAGACGAGTGACGATCGGTGAACGTTGACATTCTTTTATGGGCCAGTGCTCGATGGTGGTACTGGAGGCACGCGGTCGTGAGGTGCCAGTCTGTCCTGTGCTCCATCATCCCATGCAGACCATCACCGGGTGTTGCACGCGATCTGACAGTAACACTGGAACGCTCTGATGGCATTTTGTTCCTTCCGGTGATCCTGAAGGCTCAAAGACTCACAGGGAGAAATACAGATGTCTCAGAGGTACCAGGAGGGGAAGGTCTGCCCTCCAGGGCAACATACAGGCCGTGTTTCTATCCTGGCCAACACTTCCACCTGTACAGGGGCACGTCCTGGCCGCCTGTACCACACCTTCTGGCCGGACGTCTGCGGCTGCATAATAATATCAGGCACCAAAGGAGTGTCCTGATCTGCCACAGGGACGTGATGGGGGTCCCTTTAGCAGTGAAGATCGGAGTGTTGGCCACAACATCAGTAGGCCATGTAGCTATTACTGGAGGGACTGCTGAGCCTCCCACTGAGGGGAAGACTCTGGACTCTCAGGACGTGCTAGAGACATAACAGCACACCAATGTGGTCAAAAGCTATTAGTCCGCTTTACTTTAAGCACTACTCTATTT
>NW_011121557.1:0-613 GCF_000146605.3 Meleagris gallopavo
AGCCTAGCCTCAGCAACTACCCCACCATAAATATAGATTGGCCTTAAAAGCTTGCAGTTTGTTGGGGGGGGGCAAAGTAGGAAGAAGGAGAGCAGCATTATCGCGGAAGTAAATATTGCCGCTGTGTTATATAAACTCTTAACGTAGAGTTTTGTTAAGCACTGTCACAGAGCAGCTTGAGCCTGCTCAGGGGAAAAGCTTTTTGAGTTTTAGAGCAAGTGATAGAAGGCAAGGAGATAGGGTATGTGTAGATGGCAGGCTCTTACGGTAAGCTAGGGGAGGGCATAAGGACATGGGCAACTCTCAGAGGCTACAGAAATAGGAGTGATCTCTTCACCAGCAGGAGACTGTTCATTTTAACCCTGGCAACCAGGTCCGCTGGACAAAAAGTTATGCTGCTGGACAGAATCCGCCACAAATAAATGAAAAGAGTATGCCATAAGTTTACTTTCAGGGCTTTTATTTAATCTGCCTAACGCAAGAGATTCTGAGCATTACTCTGCTTAAGACAACTATCGTCTATCGACTTACGTCTGCTTTCTTCTGATTTTAGTCCTGAGTAGATTGGCAACTTTTGCTTTGTTCCCTAAAGCGCGGCTGGGAATATTTCCTG
>NW_011121558.1:0-477 GCF_000146605.3 Meleagris gallopavo
GACCACAAAAGCAGTTATAAAAGCAGGTGTGTTTAATCAGGGCTGCGACTCCGGGTGCAAGGGGGAGAGCTGCTCCTAACTCGCACAGCGTCAGGAAGAAGTGCTGCAGCGAGAGGCCGAACTGATACGTGATCAGTAGTTTCCAGGAATTGGGATCCACGTTCCTTACGTTCCGAGAACCCAGCAGCACGCGGCCCCCCCTCGCGCGTGCGCAGTGAGCGGTGAGGGTCTCCTCCTGGTGGCCGTGGGATGCAGAATCCTCATCTTCCCCGCGGAGGCTCGCAGTCTTTCTCCCTGTTCGCTTCTGACCCTGCGGGAGGGGCAGCCCCCCCAGCCCCGTTTCAGCTCGCCCTGCGGACATCGAATCGCCTCGCTGCCAGGCGTCCTCGGGCTGTTCTCAAACCCTTCTGTTTGCGGCCTTCAGCCCTCCTTATCCCACACCCGGAGTCTGCCATCCCTTATTTTCTGTCATTCTTG
>NW_011121559.1:0-1152 GCF_000146605.3 Meleagris gallopavo
TGTTATACTAATGTGTTTGCTTAGCATCAGACAGTTAAGGCAAGTATGTTTCGTTTAGCAAAAGCTAGTTTTATGAAAGCAAGTATTGTTCAATTAAGGATATCACCGACACCAAGCTCAAACTTTAACTTAGCTCCCTAAGCTGAGTAACTGACATAAGTGATGTTCAGCAGAACCAATCAAGGCAAGGCTGAGGTGCCCGTGCAGATAGCTTCTCTCCTTATTTCTAAATGTGATAGTTAAGCTCTGGCACTTTCTTAATGCTTTTCATGCAGATTTCTGCTGTACACCTGAATCCAGGCAGAGAACACTCCAGTGATTTGAAGAATTATACAAAATGTTCTGTTAATATATCCTTATAAGCATAGCCAGTGAATTGTTGTATAACATGAATAATACTTGCCTGAAGCACCAGAGTATCCTTTAGATGTTACAGATGATATTTGTGAGGTAGCATTGTAAATGGGGAGACATGTTGTAAGACTGTTCTGCTTTAACATGATACAAGTTACAACAATATAGTTAAGCTTGCTAGTGTTCACTGATGGATGCCCCTCCTCTGCACTTTGTTTAAATAACAGAAAGAACCCTGCCTCTGAACCAAGGAAATAAGGAAGCTCTGCTGAGTCTTTGTAGCAAGGAAATAGGAGGTACAGCTTAGAATCAGTCACTGAATATGCAACATACTTCTGGGAAAACTTGTAACAAAAAAATGTAACAACTCCTAGAAACTTCTGCATATGTAATAAATCTCTTGGAAAATTTCTGCATACATAACACCAGTTATGTGTATAAACTGAAGATCTTTTGTGTAAGCTATGCATGGTGGAGGAGCACCTCCATGTAACCAGCACTGTCAGTAAGAATACCTGCTTAGCCGTAATAAAGCTTTTGCTGTTAAATCTTTTTGCATCGATATCTTCAATTCGCCGGGCACAGTTCTTTCTGCTGCATAATGCTCATTCATCAATGTTTTCCTAGGTATCAAGATAAATATCTTACCTACATAAAATTGCTGGGGTTTAGTAAGGTTAACCATTCTCCAGAAGAGCTGATTGCAAACTTTCTCAGCAGAGAGCATGCTCTTTAAGCTGAGTGCTGTGCCTGCCCTGCAAAGCTCAGTTCTGGTGGTTATAAAGCTAGAGCTATCGG
>NW_011121560.1:0-671 GCF_000146605.3 Meleagris gallopavo
TTCTGTATTATTCTTTCTTAAATCTGCTTGTTTTCTTTTTAAAAATTGCATTGCAGTCTTACAAATTTTTAATACAGTTTTTTAGTGCATTTTGAAAAAAAACCAAAACACTTTGATGAAAAAGATGAAAATGTACTTCACAATAAGCAAGCCATTCAAACACACACATTTTTAATGACATGTTTTCCACAAAGCTTTACTCTATTGCCACTCAGACTGAAAAATGTATTGATTCTGGCCTCAGGAACTGCATTTCATTTTTTCCCCAACTTTAGCAGGTGATAAATCAAAGGTGATGCAATAGAACTGAACAAGAAGTGAGGGTCTAGGGGAGGAACAGTAATTCCTTCCAGTTGGCTAGGAAAAGGCATTCTAAACAAGTGAATCTTAGACTTTCAAAAACTATTCAGTATTCAGAAGTACATTCAAGAATTTTACAACGTTATTGTTTCTCCATTTTTTTTATGTCTTCTCAAGAAAAGTTTGTTTTTTGAAAAGTATGAGTGTTGTTTCTGTAATTCACTGATTTCTGTTTGACCATCATTCCACTGGATCTTTGAACATTTTCTTTTCAGTAGCTGTACATTCTTAGCACAACACAGTAACAAAGACAAAAGTGCTTCTTCGTCTTTTCCTCTGCCTCCTTCTATTTTCTGTAGAGGTATCCATCA
>NW_011121561.1:0-669 GCF_000146605.3 Meleagris gallopavo
AAGAGAGATGTGATCACGGCACGTGCATCAGTTTTCAAACACCCCATCCTAGCAGCAAGGAGCAAGGAGTGGCACTAATACTTCTTCCGTGGTGGGAATCCCAACAGCAGGTGTTGTGCTAAAGGAGTGAGGTGAAGGGAACATCCCTATCGAGACACAAGCCTTAGGATGGAAGGTTGAGTTATGGCATGCTGACCAGAAGAAAAAGGTGACTCCTACCTTGTACTTTTTCTTGTTGTCTCTCTCATCATGCAGGTGACCTGAGGATGACCAAAGCCTGTTGCCGTGAGCTTTGCTGAACCCATCGATATTGTGGCTTAGAGGTATTACACCAGCACATGGCATAGGAGAGCTCTGTAACTGTGGGAATGCGGTGTTGTTTCTGCAGTAGATATGAAAAAAAAATTAGATATGTTACAGCTTAATTCTTTAGATGAATTGCCCTTTTCGATGTTCAGTGCAGAAACAACGCTTTCGCTTTCCACAATTTCTTTTACAATGTTGATTTCTGCAATCCCTTTCTAAGGTACAATTCCAAAAGACTTCTTCTTCACTTTTCTTCGTTCTCCCTTCTTCTAATATCCTTGAGAGAAGATAGTGAGGAAGACAATCTGAGTATATGGTTCTTAAGAACTTATCTTTAGTCTCAAACTGCAGTACCTCATTTTT
>NW_011121562.1:0-481 GCF_000146605.3 Meleagris gallopavo
TCAAAACCTGATCGGTGGAAAAAATAAACAGAACGTGCCATCTCAAATAGCATATAATCAACCTACAGAATTTAATCCAGCAGGCAGGCCTGTGGCCAAATTCTGTGCTGGCAGCACAGTCTTTTATGACCGCTAGGAACATTCCCAGTTACAGAGCTGCCACAACTTGGGCACAAAATATACAGACCCACCTGGGAGAACAGAAAATAAAGAAGCAACTTACCCTCCCCTTATCCAGCTCCGCTCTCACATTTACAAGTGAAACTACATGTTCAAATGCCATGAAAAAACGAGGGGATGAGATGCAGCAAGCACAGGGAGCAGGGAGGTAGGCACAGCAAAGCAGCAAACAAAGACCAATCTCTGAGAGGGGGGCTGCTTACAGAAATAAACCGGGGCCTGCCTACAGAAAGCCCACACCTTTCACTCCCACTAAAGCTCCACCATTTTGACAGCCAAGCCAATAACTACCACTTCACTT
>NW_011121563.1:0-1249 GCF_000146605.3 Meleagris gallopavo
GTTTAGCCCTAAAGCTCGTTACTCAAAAAGCCACTGTTGCCCTTTACTTACACTGCTATGACAGTGAAGCAAGAACATGCTACTGGCGTGAAAATTCTATTTCTCTGTTGGTAAGCCTGAGTTCCAACTAGGCAAACTAACCATGTCCCTGCTGCCAGGAGAAAAGGTTGAGGAGCAATTGCAGCCACCAACAGCAAATAGCAGTGGATAGCTCACAGCCACACTGCCAGCGCCTACAGAGATTTGGTCTTGGGCGGAGCCAGTTGGAAAGGTCCAAAGCAGATGGGAATCCAGTGTTCAGAGCCACTCTTATGCATAAAATGTAAGCAATCAACTGAGTTTAATAACTTTTCTAAGAGAGAAGGGATTTTCACTACTTTTGACAAGAATCCATAATTACACACTCATTTATGCAACATTAGTTCATCTTGTTAGAGAGTGGTTATTACTGGAATGAAATGCATCATGCTAAGTAAACAGCTATGATAAGACTGGCACAAAACCCAAACACAGTCCAAGGATAAATGTTCATACAAAATAAAATGAAATGAACATACCTCGTGACTGCTTTTAGAAATGAGCTCCTGTTACTAGTTACAAAACAAATAGCTGCAACATACATAAAATGAAGGAAAACACCAAACAAACAAGGCAGCAATAGGTTCAAAGGGAATACATTATTAAATGACCAAGAAGAAAAACGATGACAAATCAGATATGCTTCAGCAGGAAGGTATTTATTGAGCAAGTGCTGCCAAATATAAGGTACATATCTATTCTGTGCTGAGTAATTGAAGAGCCGCATCTGCTTCATGGAGATGTGCTGCCAGAGCTGCATAATCAGCATAGAGTTTGAAAGCAGAATTCATCTATCTGAGACAGGAATACAATGCCATAAAACCCAATAGGCTGGATGATACAGAACAGGATACTCTACAAGTATTTCACCTTTCTGGAATGGCTGCTGTTCCTCTATACCGTGATGTGGCTTATGTCAAACTGCACATCAGACCTGACACCTATGTGTGAGTACCCAATCCAGTTCTGAAAGAGAACACGGAACATTTGGAGTGGGGCTTGGCTTGCAATGTATACTTTCTATACGTGAGCTAAGCCCCCGTTACGGTCTGCAGAGACGTAATCGAAACAGCTGGAGCCTGAAGAGTAGTTCAGCTCCTCCTGTCTCTGGATAGCTAAATATCTCACGGACTCCACAGACTGCACTGCTTGTACAGGCCAATGGGGACAG
>NW_011121564.1:0-689 GCF_000146605.3 Meleagris gallopavo
CTTTTCTCCGACGCGCGAGCGGTCTCGTGTCCGCACGTCGGAGAGGAGCGCTTTGCACTTCGCCTTGGGTACATGCAGAATGCACTAGGCCTAGCTGTGAATACGACGTGTCTGCCTTCATTTCGAGCGGCAATTCTTTTTTGGTGTTGTTCTCCATGGCTACGCTTGTGCATGCTCGGAGGAAAAGAGTGGAGAGCAAAACCCTCTCTAATAAGGCTGTTGGAAGTTTCGGGGAGCGACATTTGTTTCGCTCCCAGGGAGAGAGAGCGTGACAGAAAGTGGGGAGCGATCCTTTCTGGCCTGCGGAGAAAAAACCTCCCTACGGAGGTAGTGCAGGAGGCTGAATTCGCACGTTCTCGGCATCGGAATTGCACTGCTTCGCTCTCATGTGTAGAAAGCGGCACTCACGCTGAACCACTCCGGAGAGTTTGCCGACGCTGGTCGAGAAATCGCGCTTCTCCCCGAGTGCCGCTTTCAGCCGTCAGCAGCGCTCTCGTGTTTCTCACTTGCCGAGAACGGGCGACTTCTGCCTGCTGCTTTTCTCCGACGCGCGAGCGGTCTCGTGTCCGCACGTCGGAGAGGAGCGGTTTGCACTTCGCCTTGGGTCCATGCAGAATGCACTAGGCCTAGCTGTGAATACGACCGTGTCTGCCTTCATTTCGAGCGGCAATTCTTTTGGTGTTGTTCTC
>NW_011121565.1:0-496 GCF_000146605.3 Meleagris gallopavo
GCTCTTCCGCTGGGGCAGGCAGACTCGTTCTGCTGTGATCTGTAGAAAGCAGGTGTTAGAAGTCATTCCTCCAAGATCATCTCCCCAAGTCTGAATTGCTGCAGCCAAAAGCTGTCAAATGGAGCTCTGGAGACTTCCGCAGTGGGCAATCAGTGATGCCACTGAAGAGATTCTCCTGGCTGATCAAGGACACACCAGTCCCATCTAAGCAAGAGAGCAGGAATGGTCATCTAGAAATTGTGCCCGTGGGCTTGGAGAACAGTCCAGGCTCCTGCTCTGCTGTCAGCCACTTACTACAGATTTTACAGGAGAAGAGCACATTTTGATGGAGAGAAAGGGAGGACTGCTTTTCTTAAACTGGGGGACAGATGGAAGCGTTGTGTTGAAACGGAACCAGAAGTTTACCTTAAGAGGTTTGGAGCCCACACAATCGCTAAAGTTCTTAGCGTGCATGTTGGTGACCGAGGAGCTCCCAGCTAGACGAGCCAAGTGTCTC
>NW_011121566.1:0-879 GCF_000146605.3 Meleagris gallopavo
TCCTGCTCCCCCTCCTCGTCCGATCCCACAGCTGAGCCAGGAGCTGCCCAGTGCCGCAGAGCACCGTGCAAAGCTGTGCTGGGACCTCCTCCCCTTCCTCTCCTGCAGCTCGGCGCGCAGCCTCGCCTCCTCCTCTGGCAGAGCTGCTGATCCCACGCGTGCCATCGGGATGCTCCTCTAACCCAGAGCTCCTTCCCACCCTGCCAAGAAAAAGCAAACCAACCCCCACCACCGGCACGGCTCCGCAGCAGGGAATGCACACAGCTTCACGCCGCTCCCCTTCACCCTGTCCTACCTAAGAGACCACAGGAGCACTGATCTGGAAATTGGTACAAAACACAGCAGCGCCACTTTGAAATGCAAGTTGTGTTTCGTTGTCAGGGGTATTACAGCCCAAAGGTTGTCATAAAGTTCACGTAAAGGAGGATAAAATACAGGTGTTCTGTGCACAAAAGCAAAGAGGAAAGGCTGTGTTTCCCAATGAGAAGTACGATTCCAGAAAGGGACGCCTACAGAGAACCCAGAGGGATATCGAGGCAAAGGGAACAATGACTGCTACAAAACCAGTGGTACAGAGAGAGAATTCACGCCAGGAGTGTCTCACAGCCCAGTGATAGATTCACAGCACTGGCTGCAAGCTTGTGTTTCAATTAAAAACGCTAATTCAAAACAAGCTTGATTTCTGAGCTAACTGCACTTTTAGTAGGGGGGGATTCTAAACGGTGCTGCAAAAGAGGGGTGCAACAAGGGGCAGAGCAATGGGGGCTGTGCACAAAGGAAGCGATGCAAAGCCTCGTGCAAACCGGAGGGCTGTGGGGGGTGGCAGGCTACTGTGGCCAAAGCAAGGAAGGGGGGGGGGCACAGGTAGGAGAAGCAGGA
>NW_011121567.1:0-544 GCF_000146605.3 Meleagris gallopavo
AGGACAAAAGGCAATGTGGGCAGCTGCTAAAGCATGGGGACTGCCCATACAGCTAGCTGACATCGTCCAGGCATGCCGGGATTGCGACGCTTGCTCCAAGATGTGACCGAGACCGCTGCCCGAAACAACAGCCCATCTTGCTAGAGGACATAATCCTCTCCAGCGATGGCAGGTCGATTACATCGGGCCTCTTCCTCGGTCTGAGGGGGCGAGATATGCCCTGACCTGTGTTGACGCTGCAAGTGGGCTACTGCAGCCTTATCCAGTACCGAAAGCAAACCAGGCATATACCATCAAGGCACTCACAGAACTGATGTCTGCCTACGGGACACCTCAAGTCATCGAGAGCCACCAACGAACTCATTTTACTGGTGCACTGATACAACGCTGGGCAGAAGAAAATAACATCGACTGGCGATTCCACCTGCCATATAATGCAACGGGGGCAGGCCTCATCGAACGTTATATAACGTAATCATGGTATTCTTAAGGCTGCCCTGAAGACAGACTCCCAGTCTCTGCAGGGGTGACAAAGAGACTGTGT
>NW_011121568.1:0-506 GCF_000146605.3 Meleagris gallopavo
GACATAATCCGTGTTTCCGTTACAACACTTCAGAACAAAGTGCATGCTTGATAGAACGACTAAGCGTCTCCTTGCCACGGGACCCCCAAGAGCTGGATCTCCTGGGTTCCCAGGCAATAGGAAACGCTTCAGCGGGATGGAATCAAACATGCTTTTGCTTCGGACAATCGCACCAGGGCCTTAGTGCTCGGGCAAGTATCCTTAAGCAACTGTGGGACTATGCGGATAACCCTTTTTTCGACGCAACAGGATGGACGGTGGTCTCCCCCCATAATGAACAGGAATTCTCGGTATGGGGGGCATATTGCGGTTACAGCAACCAAACCGGGGGAGGAGGTAACCTACGACCGTGGTATGGATATGGAGCAAGCTTTTCTGAAGACGATTCACAGAATCACAGAATCACAGAATCACAGAATTGTAAGGGGGTTGGAAGGGACCTCTAGAGATCATCGAGACCAACCCCCCTGCCAAAGCAGGTTCCCTACACCAGGTCGCACAGGTAG
>NW_011121569.1:0-507 GCF_000146605.3 Meleagris gallopavo
GGGTATAAAGGCAGAGCGCGGCGGTGGGTCCCGCATCCTGAAGGAGCATCTGGCAGAGAGCAGACGCATCTGAAGGATGAGCTCCAGCATGGCTGGCGCCAACACGGAGCGACCCGCCGGTGCGAGGCGGAACAGGAGGAGCGAGGTCGGCCCCGCAGCGGGGCGTGCCTCCAGTCCGACGTGCACCGACACCAAAGGTACACGGGTCCACGGCCAGCACAGGAGCGGTGCTGCAGCCAACCTCGGCACGGAGACGGCACTTTCCATCTGCCGCCTGGCTCCCGCCTGGCAGCAGTAGCGGTGCCGGGAAGCGGCAGGTGCAGAGTGTGACCCGCTTTTCCTTTGCCTTCCAGAGCGAGTCGCCGTCTGGGATGCGGTGGCTGCCTACGTACGGGAGCAGCTCCTGGGGCAGAAGGTGTGTTGGCTGTCGGGTTCCTCCTCTCCCTGTCCAGCTCAGCCTGGACTTCCTCCCAGTCCTTCCCCTCCACACAAAGCGGGAAACTCCCC
>NW_011121570.1:0-622 GCF_000146605.3 Meleagris gallopavo
ACCACTGGTTTTGTAGCAGTCATTGTTCCCTTTGCCTCGGTATCCCTCTGGGTTCTCTGTAGGTGTCCCTTTCTGGAATCGTACTTCTCATTGGGAAACACAGCCTTTCCTCTTTGCTTTTGTGTACAGAACACCTGTATTTTATCCTCCTTTACATGAACTTTATGACAACCTTTGGGCTGTAATAGCCCTGACAATGAAAACACAACTTGCACTTCAAAGTGGCGCTGCTGTGTTTTGTACCAATTTCCAGATCAGTGCTCCTGTGGTCTCTTAGGTAGGACAGGGTGAAGGGGAGCGGCGTGAAGCTGTGTGCATTCCCTGCTGCGGAGCCGTGCTGGTGGTGGGGGTTGGTTTGCTTTTTCTTGGCAGGGTGGGAAGGAGCTCTGTGTTAGAGGAGCATCCCGATGGCACGTGTGGGATCAGCAGCTCTGCCAGAGGAGGAGGCGAGGCTGCGCGCCGAGCTGCAGGAGAGGAAGGGGAGGAGGTCCCAGCACAGCTTTGCACGGTGCTCTGCGGCACTGGGCAGCTCCTGGCTCAGCTGTGGGATCGGACGAGGAGGGGGAGCAGGGAAATGTGAGAGTGGGAGGGCACGTGCCAAACACAGCTGGTGCATCTCTGT
>NW_011121571.1:0-531 GCF_000146605.3 Meleagris gallopavo
GGTTGATCCTGCCAGTAGCATATGCTTGTCTCAAAGATTAAGCCATGCATGTCTAAGTACACACGGGCGGTACAGTGAAACTGCGAATGGCTCATTAAATCAGTTATGGTTCCTTTGGTCGCTCCCCTCCCGTTCCTTGGATAACTGTGGTAATTCTAGAGCTAATACATGCCGACGAGCGCCGACCTCCGGGGACGCGTGCATTTATCAGACCAAAACCAACCCGGGCTCGCCCGGCGGCTTTGGTGACTCTAGATAACCTCGAGCCGATCGCACGCCCCCGTGGCGGCGACGACCCATTCGAATGTCTGCCCTATCAACTTTCGATGGTACTGTCTGTGCCTACCATGGTGACCACGGGTAACGGGGAATCAGGGTTCGATTCCGGAGAGGGAGCCTGAGAAACGGCTACCACATCCAAGGAAGGCAGCAGGCGCGCAAATTACCCACTCCCGACCCGGGGAGGTAGTGACGAAAAAATACAATACAGGACTCTTCGAGGCCCTGTAATTGGAATGAGTCCACTTTAAA
>NW_011121572.1:0-600 GCF_000146605.3 Meleagris gallopavo
GAAAGTGGAGAAGGGTTTATTTATTTAGACTGTTTTGCTGCCTGATCAGAATTACCCGTCTGAGAGGGGGATTTGAATTGCACCTTATCTGGGGTCTTTCTCTGTCTCCTTAATGCTTGAAATCAGAAGCTTTGCTGCGTTTATTTATTTATTTTTAATTACACCGAAAAGAGAAAGGGAATGAACAGTAAAGTAAAAATGAAATTAAAAAAAGAAAAAAAAAAGAAAAAAACTTTAAAAGTACAATGCGAATGAAAAATGATGGCTTTACTCTTTGCCTTAAAGTAAAATAGCTTTTATCTTTTTTCCCCCCTTACAACAGCCTCCTCTACCTAGATAATACATTTGGTTAGATTTATTTGCTCAGCCCAGAAAACTTGACACTAAGGGGATTATTTAGTTTTAGATTCGCTGTAGTCCATAGTAATAGCCAACAGGGAAAGGAATGAAGCAGCGATATTAGCAGGAAGATGGGGAGGGGAGGGTGGACGGGGAGGGGGTGGCAGGGACTGCAGCTAAGCAAAACTGCTTGCATAAACACCATTAAGAAGATTTAGACATTGCTTTTCTTATCATCAGCACTCCTGGAAGAAATAAAAA
>NW_011121573.1:0-456 GCF_000146605.3 Meleagris gallopavo
AGAAAACCAATGCTAACAACGACAGGTCATTCCGCTTGTAGATACACTGCAGTTTGGGTTTCTTTGGTGTAATTATTAGCTTTAGTGTCAGCTCCCACTTAATTCCAGTGATGCTACTTGGCTGTGCTGAAATCAATCATTAAAGTCTGTAATGTTCCAAACATTTGTTTATTGTAATCTCCTAGAAAGTTAAAAATAAAAATAAAAATAAAAATAAATAAAAATATGTTCCTACTCTTTTATAACAGCTGTGAATCCACCATTTCTTGGAAGTCTGTCCTCATGATTTAAGAGGAAATATTAACCAAAAAAAAAAAAAAAAGTAGAAAGGGAGGAAAGGAAGGATGGATAAAGACTTGTAAGAGAGAACAACTTTGCAGATAGTAAGTAGATCAGGTATCCAAAGCCATGACATCCCCAGAAAAAACTGACTGCTTGTTCTGTTAGAGCTGTTAA
>NW_011121574.1:0-376 GCF_000146605.3 Meleagris gallopavo
ACAGCGGTGCCGGTGCCCAGCGGGCCCATCTGTGTGCGTGGGGGGAGAGAGAGGCAGCGGGCCTTTGGGGCCGGGTCGGGGGGCTGTGGGGGCTGCAGACTGTCACTGAGACACGAGATGTCTCTGCAGAGCTGGAAGGTCAGGAGACTCAACAGATACGAAGGGCTCCCATCGTGCTCCTGAGCGCCCCTCCTCTCCTGGCTGCACGCTGGTGGCAGGGTGGAGGCAGGAACAAAGGGCAGGAGCAAGGGCAGAGAACTTCTTTGGCTTTTTCAATCTCCCTAAGAAAAAAAGAAAAAAAAAAAGAAACAAAAATACTTTACACATATGCATGGGATCTGTTGAGTCCCAGCCTGAACCACTGGTGGAGCACCTG
>NW_011121575.1:0-498 GCF_000146605.3 Meleagris gallopavo
AAAACATGAAATGCCTTGCCATGAGTGAGGTCTTTGTAATTGCTTTTCCTTATCTGAAAATTCCAGCCTACTTTACTAAAGAGAGCCACTTCAAAGACAAAAAATGACAAAAAGTGTCTTTTGAGTATATTGGCAACCAACTAATAAGTACTGAGTGAAGCTCTTGCAATTGAAAAATAATGCTTTTAATTGACCTAATTTCCTCTGATTGTATGATGCAAAATACTTTTTTGCCACTTGCTACAACCACAGCTGCTCTTCTGGGAATTTAATACCTCACTATGCCTTGGCACAGCAAGTATGAAGCATGCTCTGTTCTTTTCCACTTTCATACGCATGGTGGTATAGAACAGTGGACTTTCACAGTTTCTCTGCTTTCTGGAGTTTCTTATTGCCTTTTCCTGTTCATTAAAACAATTTACTGGATTCTACCACAGTCAATAACCTTTCTAGTCCAATACATTAATTCTGAATGGGTAACTAAAATTACACAGCTTA
>NW_011121576.1:0-540 GCF_000146605.3 Meleagris gallopavo
AGCACGGAGGTGGAGAAATTAATTCTCTTCTTGTCACTCTCTGTACTGTACCCCCGTGGTTGTCAACATGTAATGCAATACTGAAATTTCCGCTGAAAAATTGAAAGCTGTCCTTCACTTTTGTCTCTAGATTGTGCTTCTCTGAGGCTGAGAAAGGAGGATCTGGGTTTTAAAATATCTGCTTGGTTTGGGTTCTTCTTTATGCAGCTGCTGTGTCAGCTCATGATGATGCAATAGGACCTGTAGTTACCCTTGCTGTCTGTAACTCAAACCTGCCAGATTCCTACTGTTAGCTCTATCAAGTTAAAAACACAGCTTATTGAGGAAATGACTGGGTGTTGAATCCACAGATTACCATTGTGTCTTTAAAGGTTATTTTAGGCAAACTATTTTCAGGCCACTCATCAAATTCTTAGAAAAACAAACAAACAAACAAGCAAACAGAAACAGCTAAAATTGTTATTTAAATCACACTGAGGAACAATAAATCCAAATAGATTAGAATAGTAAAATAGATTTAAAAAAAAAAAAAAAGAGGGA
>NW_011121577.1:0-476 GCF_000146605.3 Meleagris gallopavo
TGACCTCCACCAGCTCCCTCAGCACACGTGGATGCACCCCATCAGGTCCCATGGACTTGTGGACCTTAGTACTGCCTAGGCGCTCACGCACGTCCCCTTTCCTGATTAAAGGGAAGTCTCCCATTCCCCAGACCCTCTCACTAACCTCCAGGGCGTGGGATTCCTGCAGGAGAGCCTTTTCACTGAAGACGGAAGTAAAGAAGGCATTCAGTATCTCTGCCTTCTCAGCATCCCCCATTACCAGAACCCCCCCCTCACTTAGTAAGGGGCCCACATTCTCTCTAGTTTTCTTTTGCTGTTAACGTACTTGAAGAAGCCTTTTTATTATCCTTTATCACTTTAGCTAGATTCAATTCCAGACGGGCTTTAGCCTTCCTCATTGCATCCCTGCAGGCCCTGACTACATTCCTATATTCTTCCCAAGTGATCAGACCCTTTTTTCCCACATTTTCATGGACCTTCTTCTTTCCTTTGAG
>NW_011121578.1:0-438 GCF_000146605.3 Meleagris gallopavo
GAATCCCTTTGCCTCTCAGGTCTTACAGCTGTTCAGACTTCAGGAAACAGTCCTCAGGCATGGTGAGCAGGATGAGAATCTGTTGGAAAAAGCGATCCCTAGAACTTCTAATTTTGACCCCCATATTTTTGGCATTAAGGTTCAGATGCTGATCAGCACTTCTGCCTCAGAAGTGATTTTATCTGATAGATTTTGAAAAGAAATCTGACCCCACACCATCACCACGTTTTCCCATGTGCCAGTAGGGACAAGTCGGCTTCATTGAGATAAGAAGTGCAGAGTCCCTCATGGCAAACTCAACGTCATGAAATGTAGATCACATCATGGAGCTGAATGAGCACTCCACACCTAGAAAGACTTCTCCTTGTACTTTTTTACTCTTTGAACAGGTCCTGGTGCCCAGAGGCAGCAAATAGCCAACAGCAGCTCCATCAGCGA
>NW_011121579.1:0-525 GCF_000146605.3 Meleagris gallopavo
CAAAGCAGATCAATCACCAGTGCAGTTGCTCCACTTATCACAGGTAATGAATAGAGAGGCCCTGCCCTCAGCCAGGGGGGGGAAAGGGATAATTGAGTATATTGGACTGTGTGGATTCGATGGCCTGGCACGTCAGAACCACTGAAATATAAGGCACTGGTGGATACTGGTGCACAGTGCACTCTGATGCCCTCGAGTCATGAAGGGACAGAATCAATCCATATTTCCGGGGTGACTGGAGGCTCTCAAGAATTGACTGTGTTGGAGGCTGAGATAAGCCTCACTGGTAAGGACTGGCAAAAACATCCTATTGTAACTGGCCCAAGGGCTCCATGTATACTAGGTATCGATTACTTCAGAAGGGGGCATTTCAAGGATCCTAAGGGGTATCGGTGGGCCTTTGGGATAGCTGCTGTGGACACAGACAACATTAAGCAGCTGTCTGTTTTGCCTGGCCTATCAGAAGATCCGTCTGTTGTGGGGTTGCTGCAAGTAAAGAGCAACAGGTACTGATTGCCACAAAAA
>NW_011121580.1:0-515 GCF_000146605.3 Meleagris gallopavo
AAAAAAAAAAAAAATTGAATAATAAAAAACGTTTCAAAAGGTTAAAGATGTGGATTGAAAAAGTCTCAGCCAAAAATATTTCTGAGGAATGTTTAACTTTATTTATGTATTTCTTTTCCTTGCCAAGAAAGCACGATCTCACTTCTCCAGCAAAATTGATGTGTCCTTATCTTGCTGGAGAAAGGGCCTCTTACCATGGCACAAAGCTGCTAGAGTTTCCCAGGATGCATGAACAACATTTTCTCCACTTTTCCAGTCTTTCCACTTTAGCACTTTGGAGTTAATGCTTTGGGGTTTGGGCAGAAATCCTGGATTACCCTAATGTACCCAGTTCAGCAAAGAGTGCATTTGAGAGATGCCTTCGTCATATACTTTGTGACACAGTCTGCAGATCTCTCTTTAGGACTGGATCTGTAGAACTATTGCTAGAGCTGCTTCGATAGAAAGCCCTGGGGATGGAGCACCAGGACTTGATAACTTAATCCCATAAGAAGAGATCAGCAAGGCAGTGAGAA
>NW_011121581.1:0-374 GCF_000146605.3 Meleagris gallopavo
CAATCCCAGCTCCTTCAGCCTCTCCTCATATGGCCTGTGTTCCAGACCCTTCATCAGCTTTGTTGCCCTCCTTTGAACACGTTCCAGGGCCTCAATGTCTTTCTTGCAGTGAGGGGCCCAAAACTGGGCACAATACTCAAGGTGCGGCCTCACCAGAGCTGAGTACAGGGGAACAATCACCTCTCTGCTCCTGCTGGCAGCACTGTTTCTGATGCAAGCCAGGATGCCATTGGCCTTCTTGGCCACCTGGGCACAGGTGTCCTCAAGGTTTGAACAGATGTTGAACCCTTGATATCTTAAAGACTTTATTAAAAAAAAAAAAAAAAAAAGACAATTTTTTTACGACTGTGTATGTATTTGCTGTCCATATATTT
>NW_011121582.1:0-309 GCF_000146605.3 Meleagris gallopavo
CAGTTTCAGGTCCCCCCTAAGAACATGAAAAGCAAAAGAAGCATTTTCTTTCAGCCCCAGCCTGGAATCTAAAGAGCACCACCAATTCCGAGGCCAGCTTTGTATGTAACCTTGAAAGCATGAGACTTCTTTGGTGCTTTGATTCGCTCCTCTTACAGAAAGAGTACAGCACGTCCCCTCTCCCATCTTTCATTTTCACAATCAGTTTGCATGTGAATATGTGGCTTTCCCTGGCAGAAGTGCACACGGGCAGACAACAAGTCTGACACTTCGAAATACTGGGCTGGCACGATGGCACCCATTTGAAGT
>NW_011121583.1:0-346 GCF_000146605.3 Meleagris gallopavo
TGTTACATGTATTGAAGTTTTAAAGGAAATGTTATCAAATGTTATATATAAACAATAAGAACCTGTACTGTTCACTGAAAGAACAAAACCTTCCTTTTTTTTTTTTTGAAATAATAATTATTGAGACAGTATAGTATAACACTGTAAATTACATAATATATTTCATAGATATTCAAGTGCAGAACACTGAAGCCCATTTGTTTATTATCACCAAGTAGCTGTGGGGTGGAGTACAAATCAGATATTTAATCTCTTGATCTTTGTGGGTTTGTTTTTTTTTTTTTTATTTCGGCTAGTTTACTAACATAGAAGTGAAATTTGCACCTTTATTTGCCATGCTAGAAGC
>NW_011121584.1:0-1034 GCF_000146605.3 Meleagris gallopavo
TCTCAAATATCTGTTTAAATTTTCAGGGTCTTTCAGGTGTTCTGGAGTAAAGTTCCATGACACCGAAGATTTCCATCTCTCTAAAGTCTCACCCAGGCCTCTCCACATTCCCTGCCACTCAGTATTTACTGGTTTTGGGGCAGACTTCCTCAAAATATAATAAATACTAATAATAAGTGAAATGGTGAGCAGTACATTCACGGAGATTAATAACGTGATCAGGTGAGCATTGAAAATCCGCATAAAGAATTCAAAGGAGAGGCTGGAAACCTGCTTAAAAATCCCCAACCCTGTAAAATTAGCAGCTCCCTCTGGAATGGTATGCCACATAATATGCAGATGCCACATAGTTATTTCCATCCATGTTTCAATTGGCTATATATACCTATTGCTCCATAGAGCAAAGTGGTGAACTTAATTAAGGCCCAGTATGTTTTTAGCAATTAAGAAAGAAGAGACAGTGGCATGCAGCCCCTTAAAAGGCAGTTTCAGTAGAGAAAGCTATTTTTTCTTCTTTTTTTTTTTTTTTCTTTTTTACAGAAACAAGATAGCAAGGCTCAAAGTTTACAAATATCCTAGAGTATTGGCCGTCCGCCTGGACTTTTCAAGGTCACGCTTTCAGACAGTACTGGTGAAACAGATAAACTTTTCCCCAATGAAGCTGTCTGAGAGCGGAGAGAGAGATTTGTTCAAAAAGCTAAAAAGCAACTGTTGCCCGCATTCTCCACCAAGAATGTCAACGGTTTACGGGCTGGTTCGGCCCGGTTCCGTGACTAGAAGGGCGGAGGGATCCGCGGATCCGCGCCCCCGGAAAAAAAGAAAATAAGGGACCCCGAAATAATTGAAAACAGTGGCAACAATCTGAGGTAAAACAAAGTAATTTACTAAATATGGTATCAACAGAATTTTATAAAGGAGAGAGAAATGTGAAAATTGATGGTGGATCGGGCCTTACCACAACACTGAGATGAGAAGCGCAGGCAGAGAAGCGCAGGCGAGAAGCGCAGGCAGAGAAGCGCAGCGAAGCAGCGCAG
>NW_011121585.1:0-447 GCF_000146605.3 Meleagris gallopavo
ACAGACAGAAGCTGGAGAGCTCTCGTGGCACAAAACTCAGGGCTGTAGAATTTAAGGTTCCTCTAAGCTTTAAAACAAGATGAAAGACAAGGTTAAATGCAAAACATCAGCTCTTCCTGCAGAGCACATCGCACAGCTGTAGGCACCACCTGAGAGGTAACAGATCAGAAAGGACAACCTTACTACGTGAACACAGGGACAAGCTGCTCTCCTCTTCTGGGCCTTTGTGCGCAGTGAGGATTTCCCTCAAGAGCTGCTCAGGCTGCTGCTGTCTGCAGCTGTTGGTCCCTTCCACCTGCTGGATGCTGTGCCCACAGGTCATTCTGCTTTGGGCAAAGCCTGCTGGGTTAACTCCAAACCCAGGTCACGCTAATCCAGCTGGTTTGTCTGGAAGGGCTCAGAAGCCGCGCAGGGGATCCTTTCTGCTGGTGGTTCTCTCCGGGCAAG
>NW_011121586.1:0-524 GCF_000146605.3 Meleagris gallopavo
GGAGCAGCAGCATTATTTGGATCTGTGCTGCGATCCTTACCGTCTTCCTTAAGCTCTTCTTCTTCCTCACAAAAGTGGCACGTATGCTGGCCTGTATCGGCAGCAGCCTGAAAAGGTCCAGAAACAAGGAGGACGACGACAATGAGGAAGAGGACAGTGACTCAGACGAGACATGGGACCTGGGCAGAGTTTGGGCCTACAGCACCGAGTGGCCAGCACCGTACATGGCTGACAAGTGCCAGCTGGTGGAGGAGCTGGTGGATGACCTTCTGCGCACCTGCCGAGGACAAACCTGCCACAGCTTCACGCCCCAGCTGCAGCCGGCCATCGGGGTCTGCGTCTATGAAGAATGGAGCACCCACGATGGCAATGTCATCTACCAGCTGCTCGTGCCTGTGAGGCCTCCTCCCGGGCACCACCTTCCATGTGGAGCTGGACGACGCGGAGGAGACAGCCACGAGCAGGTCCTGTCTGCGCGTGCAGCTGGAGTGCACCTGCACGAGGGAGCGGCTGCTGGGGGACAT
>NW_011121587.1:0-523 GCF_000146605.3 Meleagris gallopavo
AGATAGTGGCACCTCAATGTCACATGTCTTAGGTTTAAGAAGGCAGATGACTTTGCTTTCTGCTTACCTGGAAAGCTTGTCGAATACAATGAAGCTTAGCAAGGAAGTCGCTGTCTCCAAGACATTCAAACATTTCAGTCCTATGAAAAATTAAAAAAAAATAAAAAATAACAAAAACAATCAAATAAAAGAAAGCACAAGAAAATTACAACAACAAAATAACCCTGTATGAGAATCCTGTATTCTGCACAGAATATTTAATTTCATTGTTTTCTTTTCTTGCAGATTATTAAGTAGACAAATCAATATGTTAATACCTTAGTACTCGTGAATAAACTTTGCCTTCTTCTGCTAAGTGCATTGCTTCTTCATACAGTGGACAATGGCAAAGGGAATCTAGACCATAGGTATTACGAACTTCTCTATGCTCCGTAAGCTGGGGAAAAAGAAAAGTAACATTCATTAAAGAACTTGCCAAAGTTTTCCTGATCTTTTAAGAAAGTTGTATCCTTTTCTGTACTTG
>NW_011121588.1:0-570 GCF_000146605.3 Meleagris gallopavo
CTCCAACTCAACACACAAACACCAGGAACAAACCTGATGATCTTACTGACTTCTCTTGTCGAAGTAGCAATTACACATCTCTTCCCAAGCAACCTTTTTGCTGTCTTTCATCCTCACGGCTCCCTTGTTTCGGCACATCTGCAGATTCATAGCGTGGCACAGAACTTCCCTTTCCCAGGAAAGCTGTGAGGATGCCACACAGGGTGGCAGAGCGGACTGCTGCCTGCCTGCTCACAGCAGAGGAGGTTCAGCTGCCCCCCGTGGGCCAGCAGTCTGTGCCTGCAGCAGGGACGTGGGGCAGACACGACCCACCTGTACTTAAACACAGTGGAGGTACCACGCAGGTAAGAAAAGGCCAGAAAGCTTATATACAACACTGCTGCTCTCAGCTAACCAAGAGCTCTTACAGGGAATAGGGGAGACGTAACCGGATCACGAGGAAAGCCAGGAGCAGCCTCTCCTTCACACAGCCCCTACCCTATATGAAGCGGGCTCTCAGATAGGATAACGAACCTCCGTGAGGCTCCTCCGCGCTGCTCTCAGGCTACGAGCAGTCAAAAACCACTCGGA
>NW_011121589.1:0-524 GCF_000146605.3 Meleagris gallopavo
GGCCACCAAATTGAGCAGGCTGCATGTCTCTGTTTCCACTGTTCCTGCATTTCCTTCTTGTTGCCATCTTTTCCTCAAAGCAAAAGAATTTGGAGGTAACCACCTACAGTTACGTGAGCGATTTCAGCATCTATTTCTGATCATGGCAGTAACTTCAGAGGTCACACTTAATTTACGGTGCCTGTTCTAATTCTGACCAAGGTTGTAGTTGCAGCTGACTTCCCAAGGCTGCAATACGTGGTGGTGACACAGCCTTGGGCTTCTGCATTTGTGCTAATCCCACGTTTCCTTTCTCTGTCTCGCAGGTCAGCTCGTGCTGGAAGCAGATGGTATCCCAGAATGAATGAAGGTCAGTGCAGGAGTAGCTGCTGATGGGAGGAAGGAAGTCCATGCAAATGAGCTCTGAAGCATCTGCAGGTATGGTACCGGAGGAGGCAGCAATGATGTCGGAGGGCTTCCCAGCAGGAAGCTGTCTCATCCAAATGCTTGCTGAGTGTTTGGAAGCCCAAACCCTTCCAGCCTCC
>NW_011121590.1:0-470 GCF_000146605.3 Meleagris gallopavo
ATGAATGACTAATTTATTGTTGACCATTGTAAACCTGAGCATGAAATCACCATCAACTAGCAATATATCTCAAGAGGAAGATCTTCATGCAACTCCTCTTAGAATTTCCACCCCAAGTGCGTAAGTATCTGTATCCCTGAAGCTTTGTGGAAGCATTTTTTGTTTTTCATGCCCTGTAGCCACTATTACAAAACAAGTGCAAAACAAAGTTGTTTCTCATACGCAGCTTCTCACAGACAATAGCTGATAATAGACCATGCAACTACAGAGGCAAGAGAGAAGGAAAGAAAACCAGTCAAGGCACTTACTTTTTCGAGAACATTAGAACGATGACACAATAGACGATCTTCACTAAAACCAAAGGACTAATATGAAAAAAAAGTTAATTTGCAAAGAACCAGAGTGACAAAAAATACAATAGTTGTTTTCTTCTTCAATTAATTATCCTTGCAAGCATAGCAGAAAATCTA
>NW_011121591.1:0-542 GCF_000146605.3 Meleagris gallopavo
GAGGGAGGGGGGACACGTAGAGCCGGGGTTGGCTCCATCCGGGTGCGGAGGTGGCCGAGTGTCCCCGGACTGTGACCCGCCGTCGGGTGGCAGCGGACTTCGGCCCCGTTATCACCGTCTCCGCTTCCCACGGTGCGCGCGGGGCTGTGCGGGCATCTTCACGTCGGGGGGCAGCGAGGGGAGGTGGGGAGAGTCTGACAGCCGTGGGTAGCGCTTGGGGGGGGGGACCGAGAGGCGTGGAACTGCCTGTTCCGCTGGGGAAGATCTGCGCCGTCGGTCGCTGCTCTCGGGCCGCCCCCGGTAGGGTGGGACGCGGTCACATGCGCACGGGGCGGGACCCGGGGCCATAAAAGCGAAGGGGGGAGCGGCCTCGAAAGGAGCGTCGCGAGTAGCACTGAGCTGGTGAGTGGGGCGGGGGGGGCTGTGGGGGTGGTCCCGGTCCGAGTCCGGAGCTGCTGTGTGTTCCCCCATCCCCCTCCGGGAAGCAGCCGCCACCGCTCCGTGCTGGGGTGGGCGGGGATCGGACCGCCCGTCGCGGTGGG
>NW_011121592.1:0-418 GCF_000146605.3 Meleagris gallopavo
CTGTTGTCCTCTACTCAGTACTCGACTGTAGGAAAACAGAGCGAGCTGAAAGATGTTCCCTTGGGCTGTTCCTGTCTGGATCTGGTACCCAGTGGGTATTCTGTTGGTGCTGTCAAGCACCGGTGTTGTTGGTTGGGGTTTTGGAGCACGGGAGGCGAAGTGGAGCGGGTGGTAGATGAGGGCTGCAGGAGTCTGGGCCCTTGGCAGCGTGCCTTTGGTGGGCTGCGTTGGCTCAGAGACAGCAAAAGTCTGCTCTGATGCGGTTTGTCAGCAAGAACAAAACTTGGGAGATCATAGATAAGCACTTTGTGTTTGGAGGGCGTTAGAACTAGTTTTTTTTTCTTGTTGCTTAAACTTTTTTCCCCTAAGTCCACTCCCCTCGTGATTCCTGTTGGGGAAGCAGTGTGAGGGAGGTGAG
>NW_011121593.1:0-509 GCF_000146605.3 Meleagris gallopavo
AATCATACCATATAAGGCAAGTGAGTCCATGGGCTGCTCAGTGAATAACAATGTGCCTAATTATTTGGATTACACTGTCACATAGTTGCTAGCTCTCTGGAGACAAATTTTCCAAATTTTTTTAAGCATTTTAGATAGATGAGGTAATAGTTCAACACATTCCTTCCCAACAAGTTATATGGTTAAATGTAATATACAGTAAAGAGAATATAACCATTGAATTGCTTCTATCGGTCATTGCAACTGCCTCTAATGTTAACATTTGTATCATAAAAATGCAAATAGAGTCCCAACAAATATAAAATAAACTTTGTAAAAAAAAAAAATAGTAACTTTAATGTGGCAGAAAAAGACTCCAATACTTACTGAAAGAAAGTACTATGCTATATTTATTTCTTAAAAAAAAAAAAATTACAAGTATACATTACTTTAGATAACACAGCCTGTGTAATCCAATTAGTAGGAAAAAAAAAATTAGAAAGTGTCTTACATAACTAGTCTGGCTTATA
>NW_011121594.1:0-482 GCF_000146605.3 Meleagris gallopavo
CGGAGGATCTTGTCTGCTCCTGCAGCGATCCACCTGACTGTTGGAGTTCCAGCCCTCCCCAGCTGCTTGTGGGCCTCCTCTCAGTGGGTCCCACAGTTGAGCAGAGACTCTCCTGCCTGGCTTGCTAATTGAAGCTGAAAAAACAGATGAAGTAACTTGATATGACAATGAGTTAAGTCAAGCAGGTATTCCCTTTATTACAGCGCTGGGTACATGGGGGATTGTTCTCACCAAACATGCACACAAAAGAGAGAAATGGCTACATATTTAAAGGCATAGCATAAACATATTCATTACATTCCAAGGACATGGGCAGAAATAACATCTCTGGTGGTCATGGGATGCATTCTCACTGTAAATTTCCAACCTTTTAAGGAGGTAGCCCAAACCAACTCCCACTGATGTTACGTTGATCTGAGGCATCTGTTTTGCCATCTTATTTTCAACAACAGGACATCTATTTGTCTTTCTTATCTTCACTT
>NW_011121595.1:0-458 GCF_000146605.3 Meleagris gallopavo
ACGGGCCACTTCAGCCGGCTGCTTTTCTCCGACGAGTGAGCGGGCTCCTGTGCGCGCATCGGAAAGGAGCGGTTTGCACTTCGCCTTGGCTACATGCAGAATGCACTACGCCTACCTCTGAATACTATGTCTCTGCCTTTATTTCGAGCCACAATTCATGATAGTCAGGTTTCCACTGCTACACATCTGCATTCAGAGAGGAAAAGAGTGGAAGGGAAAACCCTCTCCAATAAGGCATTTGCAAGTTCGAGGAGCGACAGCTGTAGTGCTCTCAGGGAGAGCGTTTCAGAAAGTGGGCACAGAGCCTTTCAGGGCTGGGCGAGAAAAAACCCCCCACTCGCAGGTAGTGCAGGAGGCTGAATTCGCACTTGTCGGCATCGGAATCGCACTGCTTCGCTCTCACGCGCAGAAAGCGGCATTCGCGCTGAACCGCTCCGGAGACTTTGCCGTAGCTGGCC
>NW_011121596.1:0-563 GCF_000146605.3 Meleagris gallopavo
TGACTCGAGGGCATTAGAGTGCACTGTGCACCAGTATCCACCAGGGCCTTATATTTTCGTGATTCTGATGTGCCAGGCCATCTAATCCACACAGTCCAATAAACTCTATTATCCCTTTCCCCCCCTGGCTGGGGGCAGGGCCCCTCTATTTGTTACCTTCATTGTCTGCAGCAACTGGAGCAATCACCTTTTTGGAGAAGTTCACCTTGGTGGTTGATTTGTCTTGTAACTCTCTTACCCGTGCTTGAAGTACAGGAGTAGGTTGTTTATGCCACTCCTTCATATCTTCTCCATGGTCACGTAAGTAATGCCACAAGGCAAAACGTGATGTGGTCTTACTGTTGTCACTTGCTCGAGCAGGAGAACGTCTTCTTTTGATAGCTTAGACATTAGATGCCACCGGCTGGGAGGAAATCAAGTTGATCAGCCCCTCCAATAGGCTGTTTTGGGAATTCTGGTCCCCATTTGATGTATCCGTTACCACCATGGATTTATCAGCTTCAGGCACGGTTGATAGTTTGTCTATTATATCTTCTTGTTTGTTTTCCATTCTGTCCAGCTTT
>NW_011121597.1:0-637 GCF_000146605.3 Meleagris gallopavo
AACTGATTGAATTAACTGTAACTGTCAGAATTAAAACAGGCACCACTGTAAATTAAGCTGACTCACATCACGGACAGAAGCTGGAGAGCTCTCGTGGCACAAAACTCAGGGCTGTAGAATTTAAGGTTCCTCTAAGCTTTAAAACAAGATGAAAGACAAGGTTAAATGCAAAACATCAGCTCTTCCCGCAGAGCACATCGCACAGCTGTAGGCACCACCTGAGAGGTAACAGATCAGAAAGGACAACCTTACTACGTGAACACAGGGACAAGCTGCTCTCCTCTTCTGGACCTTTGTTCGCAGTGAGGATTTCCCTCAAGAGCTGCTCAGGCTGCTGCTGTCTGCAGCTGTTGGTCCCTTCCACCTGCTGGACGCTGTGCCCACAGGTCATTCTGCTTTGGGCAAGCCTGCTGGGTTAACTCCAAACCCAGGTCACAGGCCACGCTAATCCAGCTGGTTTGTCTGGAAGGGCTCAGAAGCCGCGCAGGGGATCCTTTCTGCTGGTGGTTCTCTCCGGTTCTTCTCTCTTCACTCTCAGAGCAGCAGCCAAGAGCTGGAAGGCAGAAAAAGCTCCCAATCCCCATGGATGTGGCTGTCTGCAAGACAACAGCTGCCTGCTCTTCAGCAGGGTGATGCT
>NW_011121598.1:0-370 GCF_000146605.3 Meleagris gallopavo
GGCAGCTGTTGTCTTTGCAGACAGCCACATCCATGGGGATTGGGAGCTTTTTTCTGCCTTCCAGCTCTTGGCTGCTGCTCTGAGAGTGGAGGTTCTTGCCCGGAGAGAACCACCAGCAGAAAGGATCCCCTGCGCGGCTTCTGAGCCCTTCCAGACAAACCGTCTGGATTAGCGTGGCCTGTGACCTGGGTTTGGAGTTAACCCGAGCAGGCTTGCCCAAAGCAGAATGACCTGTGGGCACAGCGTCCAGCAGGTGGAAGGGACCAACAGCTGCAGACAGCAGCAGCCTGAGCAGCTCGTGAGGGAAATCCTCACTGCGCACAAGGCCCAGAAGAGGAGAGCAGCTTGCCTGTGTTCACGTAGTAAGGTT
>NW_011121599.1:0-740 GCF_000146605.3 Meleagris gallopavo
AAATTTTGCAGGAAAGTGTCTTTGAGTGATTGTCCATCTGTACCTTCTTACTATAGGCAGGCTTACATCCAAACATTTTGAGTCTGGGAACTTTTAAAACTAGCATCAGTGGCAGAGATTTTTTCTTTTTTTTCCCCACTTCTCTCACTTTTTCACACCACAAGTGAAGCGTGTCACGGGTGAAAAGCCCACATGCACACACATATTGCTGCTTTAAGTTCTGGGAAAAGCAAGGGGAAGTTAGAGGTTGTTTCTTGTGAGTGTCTTTGTGTTTGTGTCTTAGTATACATTTCAGATTTTATCACTGTTTTTCATTCCCTTTTGTGGTATTTTTATACTTTGCTTTGCCTCCTTTGGTCTAATGTCAGTTGGGAGTGTTGATCTGCCAGAGGGGGAGAAGGGCACTGCAGAGGGACCTGGATAGACTGGATCGATGGGCCAAGGTTAACGGCATGATTTTCAATAGGGCCAAGTGTCAGGTCCTGCTTTTTGGTCACAACAACCCCAGGCAACCCTACAGGCTTGGGGATGAGTGGCTGGAAGGCTGCCTAATGGAAAGGGACCTTGGTGTGCTGATGGATAGTCAGCTGAATGTGAGCCAGCAGTGTGCCCGGGTGGGCAAGAAGGCCGATGGCATCCTGGCTTGGATCAGGAATGGAGTGGTGAGCAGGACCAGGGAAGTCATCCTGCCCTGTACTCGGCACTGGTGAGGCCTCACCTCAAATGCTAGGTTCAGTTTT
>NW_011121600.1:0-455 GCF_000146605.3 Meleagris gallopavo
AACCCTTTGCTGTAAACGTGGAAATCATTCTCCTTCTGTCAGCATTATGTTTCTCTGATGACAGCAGAGTCAATGCTTCACACGGAGAACACTTTTGCAGACTTGTACTTACCTCAGTTCAGCTCTCTGTATTAAATCTGATTTATAACATTTAAAATGTTTCAAAGAACTACATCTTGCAGTTATCTTAGCTATGTACAAATCAATGTCTGCCAATCAGCTAAAATACATTTATTTGCTATTTGAAAACGCATTTTCCAAACATGAACAAGGCATTCAAGCCTCTGGCAAACAACTTTTCCAAAACGATCCTCTGCTCCCTTTATTGTGAGGCAGATACCGCCTTCTGCTCAGTAAGGCAGACGCCTGCAGAAGGCAGCCCGCTTTGGTTTCACCATAAACAAAGCCACAAAGATCAGCCATTCAATAATCAGCAAAAGATTCACGCAAATGCT
>NW_011121601.1:0-468 GCF_000146605.3 Meleagris gallopavo
GCGCAGTCAGCGGGCCAAGGGAGGAGATCCCCATCCCTCTGCTCTGCGCTGGTCAGGCCTCACCTGCAGTGCTGCGTCCAGATGTGGAGTCCTCAGTGCAGGGAGACATGGAGCTGTGCGAGTGCATCCAGAGTACAGCCACAAACACGAACCCAAGGATGGAACCCATCTCCTGTAAGCAAGGAGAGCTGGGCTGTTCAGCCTCCTGGAGAAGTGAAGGCTCCAAGGGAACCTGGTAACAGCCTTTCAATACCTAAAGGAAAGAACAAGGGAAAATGGAGGTGAAATCTAAGGAAAATGTCTTCTACAGTGAGGTGCTGAGGCAGTGGCACAGGTTGCCAGAGACATGGTGGATGTGCTGGCCCTTTCAAGGTGAGCCTGGCTCAGACTCTGAGCAACTTGATCTAGCTGTGGATGGTCAGCATGGGCAGTCGGATCACATCGCAAACCTACTGCATACAAGCAGCG
>NW_011121602.1:0-408 GCF_000146605.3 Meleagris gallopavo
GCAGCTCGGCGTGCAACCTCACCCGCTTCTCTGACAGACCTGCTGATCACACGCGTGCCGTCGGGATGCTCTGGCACAGGACGTGCCTCTCACCCAAAGCTCCTTCCCACCCTCCCAAGAAAAAGCAAACCAACCGCACCGCCACCAGCACAACCCCGCAGCAGACAGCAGGGAATGCAAACAGCTTCACGCTGCTCACACAACACTGAAGGCCTTGTAAAAGTCTGGCAGGTGATGTCAGTTGCTCTTCCTTTTCCCACTGATGCTGTCACTCCATTGTAGAAGGCCACCAAATTGAGCAGGCTACATGTCTCTGTTTCCACGGTTTCTGCATTTTCCTTCTTGTTGCCTATTCTTTTTCCTCAAAGCAAAAGATTTGGAGGTAACCACCTACAGTTACGTGAGCGA
>NW_011121603.1:0-793 GCF_000146605.3 Meleagris gallopavo
GTTGTGCTCTCAGGGAGAGCGTGACAGAAAGTGGGGAGCGATCCTTTCTGGACGGCGGAGAAAAAAACCCCCGTTCGGAGGTAATGCAGCAGGCTGAATTCGCACCTTCTCGGCTTTGGAATAGCACGCCTTCGCTCTCAGGGCTAGAAAGCGGCATTCGCGATGTAGCGCTACACCGATTTCTCAGCGGCTTTAAACTGGAACTTTAGTCGCTACGTGCAGTGGCAGAATCCCGCACGCTGTGCTGCGTCCGAAGTGCGTAGCACTTGTTGTAGTCTGGCAATACGTTTCCGTGTGCGCTTCTGATGACCTCTACCTTACAATCACCAATATCAATTGAATCAGCAATATCACATTACCATGCAGAAGTAACAGATTTAAGTACAAAAAAATTACAACTTTTCAACTAGAATCGACTCCATTACATTCCTCATTATGACGCTTACTCCCAGACTTTGGGGCATTTTATTGCAGAACCACCACCTGTGTCAAAAGTAGATGGCAGTTTCCCTCAGAAACACCCGTTTCCTCACAAATATGTGGCTCATTCTATCCGAAATACATTTCTGTCTCCCGAAAGGTGGCATTTTCTCCCAGAAACACCAGCTTGCCCACTGACACATGACCTTCCCCCCCAGGTAAGAAATTTTCTCCCAGCTCTACCAGTTCTCTTGAAATTCCACACATTTTCCACCAAAAATACTACTTCACATATCCAAATGGGACATAGACTACAAAAGCATGACAATTTCTCACACATATACCATTTTGATATGACCCATAGCTCGTTTTC
>NW_011121604.1:0-454 GCF_000146605.3 Meleagris gallopavo
CTGATATTTATTAGTTCACTCCAGAACATAGTTTAGTCCAATCCATACAGCATATTTTTATAGCTTTAAAAGTGTCCTCTAAAAGAGGGTGAAAAAATGCAGTTGCTCTTTCTAATCCTGATGGAAAAATTAGGAATTTGATTCCTTTTTTTTATTTTTCCTTATTTTTATTTCCATTAAAAGAAATATGAAAGGAGGAAAGACTTCTTCACATAAACAAGAAATAAGGTAAGGTGAAGATAAGCAGGAACAGAATCTTAACAGTGTGAAGCTGGGTACTCTGGAGAACAGTCATTCCTCTTTTGATTGAAGATGAGGTGCCAGAGGTGGTTTGTTATGGTGCTCTCTAATAGCTCTAATGAAAGCAGAGATAAAAATATATATACATTAATGGGAGCAACAACCAGAACATTAATAGAAGGAGAGGTGATTGACCTAAGAGATATAATAGGTA
>NW_011121605.1:0-414 GCF_000146605.3 Meleagris gallopavo
GATGGGCTTGTTCCAGGAGAAGAGTGGACATAAGTGGAGAGGTGTTTGGTGATGCTGATGTGTCTGCAGGAGTGCTTGTAGCTGTTTGAGAAGAAGATGCAGCAGTTGGGCTTGATGTGCCTGCAGTGGTGGTTTCTTCTGCTTTGCTTGACGTTTCAGTCGTTGACAAGAGAGTTGTAGTTGTTTCTGCAACAGTAGGCATTGGAGAGGCAGAGCTAGCAGATGTAGTTTGGGATGGTGATGTGGCGAGGGTAGCAGGGGAGGTTGGTTCTCCAGGTTTGGATGAGAGGGCAGTAGTTGTGTTGAGGAGTGATGTGCTTGTGAGGGTAGAAGTAGAGGTTGCTGTTAGTGTAGACGTTGGTGCAGATGTAGTCTGAGCTGGAGACGTGTTCTCCTGAGCAGTGGTTGGAGTAG
>NW_011121606.1:0-894 GCF_000146605.3 Meleagris gallopavo
AAAATTCTGTTGATACCATATTTAGGAAATTACTTTGTTTTACCTCAGATTGTTGACACTGTTTTCAATTATTTCGGGGTCCCCTATTTTCTTTTTTCCGGGGCGCGGATCCGCGGATCCCTCTGCCCTTCTAGTCACGGAACCGGGCCGAACCAGCCCGTAAACCGTTGACATTCTTGGTGGAGAATGCGGGCAATAGTTGTTTTTTAGCTTTTTGAACAAATCTCTCTCTCCGCTCTCAGACAGCTTCATTGGGAAAGTTTATCTGTTTCACCAGTACTGTCTGAAAGCGTGACTTTGAAAAGTCCAGGCGGACTGCCAATACTCTAGGATATTTGTAAACTTTGAGCCTTGCTATCTTGTTTCTGTAAAAGAAAAAAAAAAAAGACTTTACTCTACTGAAACTGCCTTTTAAGGGGCTACATGCCACTGTCTCTTCTTTCTTAATGCTAAAAAACATACTGGGCCTTCGATTAAGTTCACCACTTTGCTCTATGGAGCAATAGGTATATATAGTCAATTGATAACATGGATGGAAATAACTAATGTGGCATCTGCATATTATGTGGCATACCATTCCAGAGGGAGCTGCTAATTTTACAGGGTTGGGGATTCTTAAGCAGGTTTCCAGCCTCTCCTTTGAATTCTTTATGCAGATTTTCAATGCTCACCTGATCACGTTATTCATCTCTGTGAATGTACTGCTCACCATTTCACTTATTATTAGTATTTATTATATTTTGAGGAAGTCTGCCCCAAAACCAGTAAATACTGAGTGGCAGGGAATGTGGAGAGGCCTGGGGGAGACTTTAGAGAGATGGAAATCTTCGGTGTCATGGAACTTTACTCCAGAACACCTGAAAGACCCTGAAAATTTAAACAGATATTTGAGAC
>NW_011121607.1:0-499 GCF_000146605.3 Meleagris gallopavo
GCGCTACAGAGGCTTGAAAACCGGTATATAGAAATAATGCAGTTATGCAAACAGAGGGTGTGTATGACAACAAATCTTTCCTTCCTTTTAATACTCACCATACTTCTATTCTACAGATAGAATTTCCAGCAAAAATAACTACTTGAAAGAAAACAGGAAACAAAATTTTTCTTCCCCTCCTCCCCACGAATAATACTTACGTAGCATTCAGGTATGATAAGATTAATTAATACAAGTACTGCAGGAATCACATCTTTCCTTCAGACAACTAAGCACACTCCCATGAACCTCACAGTGTAGCCTTCAAACCCCTACGTGAAATTCTCCAGATTAAGAGCAGAACAGAAAATTCCAATACCAAGTCTGCACTTTCAACCACACAAGCTGGGGAAGAGTGCATTTCAAGAACGCCACTACATTCACCAAATACAATAATTGTATTTAATTTTAGCTACACCAAAGACCAACTCATGTCTTTGCCCATTCCAAACCAAACAGA
>NW_011121608.1:0-700 GCF_000146605.3 Meleagris gallopavo
AATTGAAGCGGACACTTCTGGTCTGATTGCAGCCCCCTCCCGCATGCTCAGATCGGCCAAGTTTGCCAGGCCTGGCTCTAGGTTGGTGAGTTGTGCCCAAGGTCAGAGAGTTGGCTCTTCTCGGCTTTGAGATGTGTTTTCCAGTTGCATGTTGTGTTATTTCTGTTGTGTTGACCTCCTGAGCTGCAGCCCTGTCTGGGGATCCAAGCAGACTAACTCAGAAGGAATGGCTGAGATATAGGTGAGCTCGGCTTGGAAATGCAATCCAAGGGCTGCACAAATGTGGGACAGTTCTGAGCGTAAGGAAAGGCATCTGCTGGGTGAGGGCTTTGCTGGGTGAGCATCACCCTGCTGAAGAGCAGGCAGCTGTTGTCTTTGCAGACAGCCACATCCATGGGGGATTGGGGAGCTTTTTCTGCCTTCCAGCTCTTGGCTGCTGCTCTGAGAGTGGAGGTTCTTGCCCGGAGAGAACCACCAGCAGAAAGGATCCCCTGCGCGGCTTCTGAGCCCTTCCAGACAAACCAGCTGGATTAGCGTGACCTGGGTTTGGAGTTAACCCAGCAGGCTTTGCCCAAAGCAGAATGACCTGTGGGCACAGCGTCCAGCAGGTGGAAGGGACCAACAGCTGCAGACAGCAGCAGCCTGAGCAGCTCTTGAGGGAAATCCTCACTGCGCACAAAGGCCCAGAAGAGGAGAGCAG
>NW_011121609.1:0-492 GCF_000146605.3 Meleagris gallopavo
GGGACCAGCAGCTGGTTTCCCTCAGTGCCACAAAGGGCTTTGGTCCAAGGCTGCAAACGAACCCCAGACTTGAGCTTAAGGAAAGGGCTTTAATCGAGGGACAGAAACTGTTTTTTTTAAAAAAAAAAAGCCTCTCCTACCGTGCTGTACTGCAGAGGGATTTCCTCCCCCATCTCCCATGTGAGGCACAGAGTGATGGAGAGCTGCAGGCAGTGGGCTCTGAGAGGCTCCAGCAGACCTGGAAATGAGAGAAGGGCATGGAGGAGCCCCTCACCCCAGTGTGTGCTGTGTGCTCCGTGGAGAAACCAAGGGCACAAACTGGGAAAGCCAAGGGTGCAGTGCAGCCTCTGTCCCTTCCCCAGGTCCTCCGTTGGACCACGGCCCGGCCCAAAAGCATTTGTCCAATCATCTTCATTCAGGCTGCAGTGAGTGTCTGATCGTCTGCAGAGCTGGTGGCTGAGATAAAATGGCTGCTACTAAATCTTGTCTGAA
>NW_011121610.1:0-715 GCF_000146605.3 Meleagris gallopavo
TCCCATCTGGGCTTCAAATATATATTTTTTATTTCTATGTTTTCCCATTTCATGGCTGTAATTAATAGTGTGTTGTGTTTATTGCATCTATGCAGTGTTTTTTAAGGGCATTCTGTGCATCTTTGTACTGTTTTCAATTACGTTCTGTGTCTCTTCTGATTTCATTTTGCAGCATGATGGGGTTTAAGGATTACCTGGGCTCCTCCAATCAGCAGTGTGAGATCTGTGCGGCAGGTAACGAACACCATGAGCCCTATGTTGGTACACTGCTTGTATGCAGGTAGGTTTGCGATGCGGTCCGACTCCCCCATAGTGAACATCCACAGCTGGATCAGGTTGCTCAGAGTCTGAGCCAGCCTCGCCTTGAAAGAGGCAGCGCATCCACCACGTCTCTGGCAACCTGTTCCACTGCCTCACCGCCCTCTCTGTGGAAGACATTTTCTTTAGATTTAACCTCAATTTTCCCTTGTTCTTTCCTTTAGCTATTGAAAGGCTGTTACCAGGTCTCCTTGGAGCCTTCACTTTTCCAGGCTGAACAGCCCAGCTCTCCCTTCTTAAAGCAGAGGTGTTCCATCCTTAGGTTCATGTTTGTGGCTGTACTCTAGATGTGTTCCCACTGCTCCATGTGTCCCTGCACTGAGGACCCCATGTCTGGGTGCAGCACTGCAGGTGAGGCCTGACTAAGATGATCAGAGGGCTGGAGCACTTCTCCTAT
>NW_011121611.1:0-907 GCF_000146605.3 Meleagris gallopavo
ATCCAAAAGGAATGCCTCCTATTTTATAATGCTGGCCACAGCGTCACAGGTGGACACAGCAGAGGTTGAACCTTCCTGCCAGCACTCAGTTCATTTTGTAGCCAGGCGACAGATGGCAGCAGAGGGCCAGGATGACAGCACAGCACCTGACGTGGAGGTGCGCACGGAGCACAGGGCTGTCACTGAACTCCTCCGCACTGAACAGAGCATTTATGAAGACCAACACGTGGATGTGAGCGCAGTGAGGCTTCAGCAGTGGCAACAGCGATGCAAAAAGACAAAACCACCCAAACAGCCAGATTGTTTTTTTCTTTTTAAACAAGCACAGCATGCAGGCACTCGTTCAAACAACTGGAAAAAAAAGCATAGCTAATGGTGGTAACCGTGTTGAAAAACAGAGTTTTGTAGCTGAGAATTCACTCTATGTATCTGTTGTCATTTCTATGGAAATAAATAGAGGCATTCCTTTCAGAGCAATCTACGTACATCATCAATGAGCCATCATCCTAGTAATGCAGTAATACTAATAATAGGAACAGAAAAAAACAGATTCTCAGAATACCTTTTGTGGGGATGGAACAACAAAACCAACGCTGCAGTCAGCTGCAGTTATTCCCCCGGAATGAACTGATAGCAGCAGAAAGGTCATGGCCACTTCCGACACTCAAACTGTACCAGCATTTCAGAGCACGCAGCCTTGGCATAAACCCTAAGGATAAACCAAATGGCATCTCTGTTCCAGCAATTTTTTCCTTCAATATACGTGAATAGACTGGAGGTACTAATCCCACCAGTTCAGTTCTACCATTGTGTCTTACGGTAAGAAGAAAAGCAGGATGTTTAAGACTCTGTCAGGCACAGAACCTCCAGCACTGGAGGCAGCAGTTCTGAATTCTCGGTATCTTGT
>NW_011121612.1:0-482 GCF_000146605.3 Meleagris gallopavo
CTACAATGTCTGCCTGCTCCTCTGCAAGCTGGGTAATTTTCTCAGCACAGAAATACTAAGCTTTCAACCTCCATTCATTGCAACTTTATGATCTGTTGATTCCTGAACCTGCCACTACAGCTTACTTCCATCAACTCTGCCTGGAATTGCTTTAGTGCAATCACGTCTGGTCTCTTAACTCACAAATTATCTTCATCTTTTGAAGATGGCAGCAGCTGCACGTCCTCCACACAGAATAGCAAAATATCAAAACAATCCTCTCTGTTCTTGCACACAGTATCTGTTAACTTGCTGCATGGGGTCAGATACGAACTCTGCCGCAGAAAGAAAGAAAGAAAGAAATGTGTGTTTGGTCTGTTTGGTAAATAAACCCAGAGCTCAGAGCACGGCTGTGTCACAGGGGCAGGTTTATGAGTCAACACATCATAATGTTTCGGGGAACAGAGATGCCAAGCTTGATGATTACCTGCTGGGAAAATTCC
>NW_011121613.1:0-847 GCF_000146605.3 Meleagris gallopavo
GTTCAGCTTGGAGCCTGTCTCGTTCGATGATGAGAGTATCTAGCTCAGATTGGAGGGTGCTTGTTGAGATTGAAGACTGTTGAGTTTGGATTGCAGGGAGTCTCTCTCAATTCGGAGGGCATCTCTCTCAGATTGGAGGCTGTTTCTCTCGACCAGGAGACTCTCTCGCTCATTTTGCACTGTTTCCCTGAGACCCTCCTTTTCAATTTCACAAACTCTCTCCCTCTCCAGGATAGTATTGAATAAGGCCCGGTAAGCATTAGCCAGGCCCCAAATAAATTTGGGCCTCCTCAGATCTTCCTGAGCCGCGACATTCCTGTCTCAAATATCTGTTTTAAATTTTCAGGGTCTTTCAGGTGTTCTGGAGTAAAGTTCCATGACACCGAAGATTTCCATCTCTCTAAAGTCTCACCCAGGCCTCTCCACATTCCCTGCCACTCAGTATTTACTGGTTTTGGGGCAGACTTCCTCAAAATATAATAAATACTAATAATAAGTGAAATGGTGAGCAGTACATTCACGGAGATTAATAACGTGATCAGGTGAGCATTGAAAATCCGCATAAAGAATTCAAAGGAGAGGCTGGAAACCTGCTTAAGAATCCCCAACCCTGTAAAATTAGCAGCTCCCTCTGGAATGGTATGCCACATAATATGCAGATGCCACATAGTTATTCCATCCATGTTTTCAATTGGCTATATATACCTATTGCTCCATAGAGCAAAGTGGTGAACTTAATTAAGGCCCAGTATGTTTTTAGCATTAAGAAAGAAGAGACAGTGGCATGCAGCCCTTAAAGGCAGTTTCAGTAGAGAAAGCATTTTTCTCTTTTTTTTTTTTCTTTACT
>NW_011121614.1:0-497 GCF_000146605.3 Meleagris gallopavo
GTACTGGGGAGCCCAGAACTGGACACAGTACTCCAGATGAGGCCTTACCAGGGCAGAGTAGAGGGGGAGGATCACCTCCCTCGACCTGCTGGACACGCTCTTCTTAATGCACCCCAGAATGCCATTGGCCTTTTTGGCCATGAGGGCACACTGCTGGCTCATGGCCAACCTGTCGTCCACCAGGACGCCCAGGTCCCTCTCTGCAGAGCTCCTCTCCAGCAGCTCATCCCCCAACTGTATTGGTGCATGCAATTATTCCTCCCTAGGTGTAAGACCCTACACTTGCTTTTGTTGAACCTCATCCGGTTTCTTACTGCCCAGCTCTCCAGCCTGTCCAGGTCTCGCTGAATGGCAGCACAGCCTTCAGGCGTGTCAGCCAATCCTCCCAACTTCGTATCATCAGCAAACTTGCTGAGGGTTGCCACTATCCCCTCATCAAGGTCATTGATGAAGAATGTTGAACAAGACCGGACCCAGCACAGACCCCTGGGGACACC
>NW_011121615.1:0-964 GCF_000146605.3 Meleagris gallopavo
CTCGTAGGATAGCCCGGATATGATCCAGTTCTCGGCGGGCATGCGAGATTTAATTTTCCAAGAGGCCCCTTCCCACCTATATGGGACCTTGGTTTCGATTATTAAACCCTCTGGTGACCTCGGAAACCGTAGTTTAGCAGGCTGCTCGGATAGTTGCTGATCTGGGGGAGACAGAACGCCTACGGACCAGGCGCAAACATTCGCATGTTAGAAGAAGGTGAGGTCCTGCCGGTGACTAAAAACCAGACGCCGGTATTCGAGCTCCTCGATCGTGACCCATAAGGTTTTCCCGAAAACAAATGTTTAATGACCTAATTCGAGCTGCGGTCCAATTTGCTAAGATTGACCGCCAGCCCAACCGATGTCCTTCTCCAGCTTTGGAGACAGCTAAAGGGCAATCAAACATTTCAAAAACTACCCTAAGAAACCAAGGGTAAGAATTATAGAGAGGATACCAACAACAGCATGGAACCTAGAAGACTTCATTGTTCCTAATAGGAAAAAAAAAGACCGCCTCAAGTGTCTCGGGCCACGACGCCTGAGCCATCGGAAGCAAAAGAATTGGCCCTAGCACAGTTCATGGCGTGATGGGGGATGTTAGTCCCCCCTAGGGCCTCCAGGCGGCACCGGAGGCTCTATGTAGAATTACCGATTTATTGGTCCCCCCCAAAATACTCAGCGAGTTATGGCATTAGTGGACACTGGAGCAGAAACATCAATCATTTATGGAGATCCCAACAAATTTCATGGAAACAGAGTGATGATTGGTGGTTTTGGGGGACAAACTATTCCTGTCACCCAAACGTGGTTAAAACTGGGGGTTGGGCGTCTCCCACCCCGGGAGTATAAGGTATCTATTGCCCCAGTCCAGAAATACATCTTGGGCATAGATATTCTATGCGCTCTGGCTCTCCACACAACCGTGGGAGAGTTCAGACTCCGACAGAGATGTATTAGGATCCGG
>NW_011121616.1:0-416 GCF_000146605.3 Meleagris gallopavo
CTAAAAATATATAAACAATCAATAGTATTACACAACAAAAAAAATATTTCAATGAGGAAGCATCTGAGATGTACAGAATTAAGTTAACATTAAGCAACTGCAAGTAAATAATGTGTTTACCTTATTATGACATTTTCAAGTCCCACTGAAAAAAAAAAAAATCAGCAACAATTTACTCCCGCATTCATAAAACAATGGAGAAAGGTCTGTGGCACAACAGATCACAAAGCTCACAGACTGACATACAAAAAATAGTTTTGTACTTCAGCATCACATCTGCCAGACTCACACAAAATACTATCTGCTGATCAAGTATGTTCAAGTATAAATGTAACAGTTCATTTATGTCATATTACTATAATTAATCATAAATGTTCATACTTTCTAGGGATCAAGATTCCCAGCTATTTACTCTA
>NW_011121617.1:0-1519 GCF_000146605.3 Meleagris gallopavo
GCCGCCTGCCAGGCTCAGCACTCAGCGTGCCCGGGGAGGCTGGCCCAGGGCGGCGTGCCGGGGGAGGACGGTGTGGGGGGGAAGGGAGGCTCCCGGGCAGGGCAGGGCAGGGCAGGGCAGGGCAGGGCAGGGCAGGGGCCTTCTGCTGACAGAGCTGCTGCCTGGGGCGGGGGGGTCACAGCTACGCTGCACCAAGGGGCACAGCCAGGGATTTGCAAGGGGGGAAACAAGGCAGGGATTTTCCATGTCCTCTTTGTAGGGAAGGGAGAAGGTTGGAGCTGTAAACTTTGGACACATCCCTGAGGCTTCTAAATTGCAGTTTTCTCAATCTGCTGCTTTGTCAACAGTCTCCTAATGTGCTTTCAGCCGCTCCTCTCCCAGCTGAAATTGCAGTTCATTTCTGCAGACATAAACAGGCACATACCCTCCAGATATACAGCTTTCTCTAAGACAAATTTAAGTGCACAGATGTTGGGATAGCTGGTCTGAGAGAAGCAAGGGTAGACATATGATCCATGGAAAGTTCCTAAGAAGAAAATATACCCAGAAAGCAGTGATACGACAATCGAGTATCATAGAATCATAGAATCACCAAGGTTGGAAAAGACCCACAAGATCAGCCAGTCCAACCATCCACCCTATTGGCCACCTGAGCACACTGCTGGCTCCTGTTCAGCCGAGCATCAACCACCATCCCCAGGCCCCTTTCCTCTTCACAATCATCCAGCCGCTCAGCCCCAACGCCTGTAGCATTGCCTGGGGTTGTTGTGGCCAAAGTGCAGGACCCGGCACTTGGCCCTGTTGAACCTCATCCCATTCACCTCAGCCCAGAAATGCAGCTTATCCGGATCCCTCTGAATAAGGGGGCCTCCCTATCCTCAGGCACATCCACACCACCTCCCCGCTCGGTGTCATCTGCAAACGTACTGAGGGTACACACAGTCCCCTCCTCTAGCTCATCAACAAAGATATTAAACAAGGTCAGCCCAAGTACCGACGCCTGGGGGACGACCACTTGTAACGGGTCTCCAGCTGGATTAACTCCATTAACCACTACCCGTTGGGCACGGCCCTCCAGCCAGTTCCTCCTCCTCCATGGGGATGCGTGGGGCAGAGGGAGACCTGAGAGCTGCACTGGTGGGGGTGGGTTGGGGTTGGACTTGGACTCTTGTGCAGCCCAATAAAAACCAGTAATGACCAGTATGGCCTCCCAGTGGTCAATGCAGTCCCAGAGGATCTAGTAGGATCCAGAAGGTGCGCACACCTGTTTGGACCAGAAAAGACCAGGATGGACTCCTAGTGGTCAGTAGAGACCCGTAGGAACCAGTAGGAGCGCAAACCAGTCTGAACCCATACAAAAAAGTCCCATCGGAATCAGTAGAAACCACTAGGAATGCACACCCGTGTGCCTGGTGCCGGCCTCTCTGGAGGTGGCTTTAGGCCCAGGGCCAGTGCCGGCTCTCCAGCTGTGGCTTTAGGCCCTAAGCTGGTGCTGGCCTCTTGTGCTCTGGCTGGGCTT
>NW_011121618.1:0-529 GCF_000146605.3 Meleagris gallopavo
TTGTCCGTTCTCACAAAAACCAGGGGGCTGACCCATCCAAATGCTTGCTGATTGCTTGGAAGCCCAAATCCAAGCCTAGGGGCAACATTTCCTGGGTGTGATCATGCGGTGCCTGAGCGAGAGGATGACCCAGGCTGGTTACACAAGAGTCATCTTAATTTCTCTGTTTTGTTACTTCAGAAAACACCATTGGGTGGCCCTCATGTTGTTTTCTTAAAATATGGTACCAGCCCTGGTGACTTTGGGCCAGAGCCCAAAAGGCTGGATCCAGTCCTGGAGCTTAAAGTCACAGCCCCAATTAGAGAGGCTGGCACACGTCCCAGGGCCTAAAGATGCTGCCAGAGAAGCCAGGAGTGGCCCTGGGGTTTAAAAATACAGCCAGAGAGACTGGCACTGGCCATGGGATCTGAAGCCACAGCCTGAGTGGCCAGCACTGACCCTGGGGATTAAAGCCACAGCCCCAGCCAGAGAGGTGTGCACTGGCCCTGGGCCTAAACCTGAAGCCACAACACAAGAAGCCAGCACCAGC
>NW_011121619.1:0-445 GCF_000146605.3 Meleagris gallopavo
CACGAGATAGTGGAGTTCAAGATCTTGAGTGGAAGAAGCAAAGCAATAAGTAGGATTGCTACCCTGGACTTTAGGAGATCCAACTTCGATCTCTTCCGGGACCTACTTGGAGCTATCCTGTGGGCTCGGGTGTTAGAAGGTAAGGGGGCCTCTGAGAGCTGGTCAGCATTTAAACAGCTCTTCTTCCAAGCTCAGGATGAGTGAGTCCCTGTGAGCAAGAAATCGGGAAAAAGTGGCAGGAGACCTGTGTGGATGAGCAAGGAGCTCATGCGCAACCTCAAAGGAAAGAAGAAGGTCCATGAAATGTGGAAAAAAGGGTCTGATCACTTGGGAAGAATATAGGAATGTAGTCAGGGCCTGCAGGGATGCAGCGAGGAAGGCTAAAAGCCCGCCTGGAATTGAATCTGGCAAAGGTGATAAAGGATAATAAAAAAGGCCTTTTTAA
>NW_011121620.1:0-529 GCF_000146605.3 Meleagris gallopavo
AATATAAATTGATTTTGTCCCTTGGTGACTCGAGGGCATTAGAGTGCACTGTGCACCAGTATCCACCAGGGCCTTATATTTTCGTGATTCTGATGTGCCAGGCCATCTAATCCACACAGTCCAATAAACTCTATTATCCCTTTCCCCCCCCTGGCTGGGGCGAGGCCCCGTCCTATTTGTTTACCTTCACTGTCTGCAGCAACTGGAGCAATCACCTTTTTAGTAGAAGTTCACCTTGGTGGTTGATTTGTCTTGTAACTCTCTTACCCGTGCTTGAAGTACAGGAGTAGGTTGTTTATGCCACTCCTTCATATCTTCTCCATGGTCACGTAGGTAATGCCACAAGGCAAAACGTGATGTGGTCTTACTGTTGTCACTTGCTCGAGCAGGAGAACGTCTTCTTTTGTATAGCTGAGACATTAGATGCCACCGGCTGGGAGGAAATCAAGTTGATCAGCCCCCTCCAATAGGCTGTTTTGGGGATTCTGGTCCCCATTTGATGTATCCGTTACCTCCATGGATTTATCAG
>NW_011121621.1:0-435 GCF_000146605.3 Meleagris gallopavo
AGGCCATGTGAAACATGGGCCAATTTGCCTGCCGAAACCGCGCCGGGTTACTAATGTGAGACAGTCCAGACTCCCGGGTGGGCAGGACGAAATATCAAAAACAGTGCAAGAATTTGAAAAAGTGGGCATTATAAGACCTGCCCTTACAACAGCCCATACAATTCCCACATATGGCCAGTGCGAAAGTTGGATGGCACATGGGGAATGACAGTAGATTATAGGGAATTAAACAAGGTCACGCCTCCTATTCATGCAGCCGTACCCAATATTGCTTCCCTAATGGACACATTGAGTAGGGAGATAAAAACCTCTCGTTGTGTCCTAGATTTAAGCAAATGCGTTCTTCAGTATCCCAATTCCTGAAGAATCGCAAGATCAATTGGCATTCACATGGGGAGGCAGGCAGTGGACCTTTCAGGTCCTGCCACAGGGTAC
>NW_011121622.1:0-425 GCF_000146605.3 Meleagris gallopavo
GCCATGAGGCTATGAGTAAACAGGAGCTCAGTTCACTGCTGTGCTAAGCACAGGCCAAGTAACAGGATGGGTGGGAGGTGTTCTGGGATTGATTGGCATAAATGCATGCTATTTTGTGACGTGATCTTTCTCAATCTGGAGCTGTTGCTGAGCTGTATTGGGCTCTCACCTTGTGTTTTAGTGTGGCAAACAGCTTGTGATGACCATGACAAGTGCTTGGAGCTTTTATTTTTTGCCTTTGCTTTCAGCTGCCTGCCTTCTCTCTGCAGGGAAGCACGTGGGTGGGGTACAGCCCTGTAGCTTGCTGCAGAGTTTTTTTTGTTTTTTGTTTTATTTTGGGGTGTAGAGTAGGTGTAGGAGATCTTCTGGAACTTGAAAGCTTGATTCTACATTCTTGTGGTAAGTTCCGGATCTCAGGGAGTCAG
>NW_011121623.1:0-408 GCF_000146605.3 Meleagris gallopavo
TTAGCCCCTAACCTGTACTGATGCATGCAGTTATTCCTCCACAGGCGTAGAAATTTGCACTCACCCTTGTTGAACCTCATAAGGTTCCTCTATGCCCAACTCTTCAGCCTTGTATGCGTGCCCCTGAGAAGTTTAGACATACCATATAGGATAGCACTTAACCCTATCAGAGTATGTTTGTATGATAGATGCTTAGGTTATTTAAAACATCTTCCTATTATTACATTTATGTTCCGACTAGAGCCTTTGATGAAACCACTTCTTTTGTTGAATACTCTCAAAGCTGCAGAAGTGAAATAAAACCTTCTGACAAAATCCACTAATTCTCTCATCTTGCTTTCTTTTTAAGTCCCTTTTTTTTCTTAGTTACCTAGCAGTGACTAAAAGTCCCATTCAGTTTTTAACTTC
>NW_011121624.1:0-566 GCF_000146605.3 Meleagris gallopavo
AGAATCCGATCTGGCGTCACAAACATGCAGGAGCATTGTTTCCCCATCTGCCTGGATTTTGTCACCCAAAGACAAAGTGGTGTTCTCGTCTTCACCAAGTTAAAGGAAGGTGGCACTGCTAGTGAGCCAAGGATTGGGTCAGTGGACCAGCTCCTGTGTCCAGTCCACGGCTGAGGTCTCCAGGCAATAGGTTACAGGAAGTGAGCAGATTATTTTGTTCCTCTTTGGCAAGACAATAGTGCAAGTGTGGCAAGTTTATAAAAACTGCCGGAGCCGTCTCGGTTGTGGTGTTTGTCCTCTGCTGATTTTTCCCTTGAAATAGCTGCAGAAACAACAAACATTGTCTGCTCCCCAGTGTTTGGCCTCATTGTTGGTTGAACTGCTCAAGAGAGCTTGCTTTGTGCTTGCAGTGGCACTGTTTGCACCTTGTGAACTGCAGCCGTAGCTTTGGTTTCCCTCTGAACGGTCTCTTGGCATCTTAAACAATCGACCTTCCTGGACAAAGAGCGCAGGAAAGGATGGGGCAAAATGGGCAAGGCCACCTGTCTGCCAAGTCAGTGCCATTG
>NW_011121625.1:0-525 GCF_000146605.3 Meleagris gallopavo
ACCTTGGTGGTTGATTTGTCTTGTAACTCTCTTACCCGTGCTTGAAGTACAGGAGTAGGTTGTTTATGCCACTCCTTCATATCTTCTCCATGGTCACGTAGGTAATGCCACAAGGCAAAACGTGAGGTGTGGGTCTTACTGTTGTCACTTGCTCGAGCAGGAGAACGTCTTCTTTTGATAGCTGAGACATTAGATGCCACCGGCTGGGAGGAAATCAAGTTGATCAGCCCCTCCAATAGGCTGTTTTGGGGATTCTGGTCCCCCATTTGATGTATCCGTTACCTCCATGGATTTATCAGCTTCAGGCACGGTTGATAGTTTGTCTATTATATCTTCTTTGTTTGTTTTCCATTCTGTCCAGCTTTTCAGCTACCTTTGTAATGGCTGAAACACAAGCTCGCAGAGGGCTTAATGTAACTCAAAGTCTTGAAGTTTATTAACCAATTACACTTATAAGGGGTCTTCTTCCCTCTGCCATACATTGCTGCAAATGTGCTGGCGTACCTTTCTGGTGCGGTCTTTGTG
>NW_011121626.1:0-435 GCF_000146605.3 Meleagris gallopavo
TGCTGGCATAGCAATAACGCACACGATGTCTCCCACCTGCAAGAGATTGCAACGTCAATCCCAGCTTCAGCACGGCTGGGAGGAAAGTACAGCTCAAACGACTGCATTCTTCTGCACTGCCAAATACTGTCGAGCTGGAGAGCAATTGCACCAGTGCAGTTCTTAAGGCATCTGCCGTTGTACAACTGAACCTGGAGGTAGAAGAGTCACTACGATACACAACGCAGAGAATACAGCTGTTCAGTAGGAAATGGTTCTCAAAAGCAGCAGGCTCTCTGCCAAAGGGAGAGCTCCAATTAATCCGCAGGCATAAGTCAGCGGGGCTTCCTGAACAGATCTACACGCTTTATTCAGAGACCAGGCTACCACACTGGGCAGTGTCTGTTTGATCAGAAGATTCAAATGCCAAATCAAGCCATATTCTAGAGTTGGCTG
>NW_011121627.1:0-510 GCF_000146605.3 Meleagris gallopavo
TGGGCATAGATATTCTATGCGCTCTGGCTCTCCACACAACCGTGGGAGAGTTCAGACTCCGACAGAGATGTATTAGGATCCGGGCGGTGCAGGTAATATTAAGAGGCCATGCGAAACATGGGCCAATTTGCCTGCCGAAACCGCGCCGGGTTACTAATGTGAGACAGTCCAGACTCCCGGGTGGGCAGGACGAAATATCAAAAACAGTGCAAGAATTTGAAAAAGTGGGCATTATAAGACCTGCCCTTACAACAGCCCATACAATTCCCACATATGGCCAGTGCGAAAGTTGGATGGCACATGGAGAATGACAGTAGATTATAGGGAATTAAAGAAGGTCACGCCTCCTATTCATGCAGCCGTACCCAATATTGCTTCCCTAATGGACACATTGAGTAGGGAGATAAAAACCTACTCGTTGTGTCCTACATTTAGCAAATGCGTTCTTCAGTATCCAATTCCTGAAGAATACGCAAGATCAATTTGCATTCACATGGGGAGGCAGGCAGT
>NW_011121628.1:0-598 GCF_000146605.3 Meleagris gallopavo
ACATCGAGTGCATGGTGGTCCTCTGCCCCGAGACGACCTCCGTAAGTCAGCTTGAATGGCCACAGGAAGCACCAGCCAAAAGGGTTTCTCCTGGTTGCCCACCCACGTATGATTCTCTTACTGCAGCGCTCATGGTAACCATTGGCCTCAGCAGCTTGTTAAGCAGGTTGTGTCTCGGATGGGTGCCACTGAACGAGCTCTGAGCCAAAAATCAATGCAGCTTCTTACAAGGTGTCCTTTGCTAAACTTGCGGTGCGGAGACCTTGCTCAGGTACCTCGAGCCAGGTTGGACACGCAGTGATGGGCAGTGGATTCTTCTGCTCTCAGCAGTCTGGCTTCTTTTCAGGCTAACATCGGAATGCAGTCATCCTCCACCATTAAAATTTGCAAGCTGAAGACAACTGGAAACATGCCACGGATAGTGTCCTAATTAGATTGTTCTCGAGCGGGGAAGCACGACAGTACTCAATATGAGTGATCAAGCTTCGCTTTATTGTTGCACACATAGAGTTTACATAGGTTTCCGAAACACCTGTGTTTGCTTACTATTGGTGCACAATGTTGGCTGCTAGGTGGGCTGCTCAGCCTTAACCAATGC
>NW_011121629.1:0-558 GCF_000146605.3 Meleagris gallopavo
AGGCATCAGATCATCTTTGAAGGGGTATCTTTCTTTTACAGCTAACAACATCCGCTTCCAGAGGGTAAAGGCCTGGTTCTGGCATGTACTAATACCTCTGTCAATGGCTGAGTCCCTAGCAATGCCACCCAGTTGGCGAGCTTCTCTACTATCCAGCCACACACTGTTGGCCCCATTGTCCCAACATCGAAGTAACCAAGTGTCAATAGGCTCATTTGGGTGACGTGAGAAGTCTTTTCTCAGACTTCGAATTTCATTCATTTTCAGAGATCGATCAACAATGGTAACGATGTCTTGCTCACCTCTTACTCTTTCGGGACTTCTTGTTGCCCTCATTGGCATCGGTGACCGTGGTCTTACTGAGGGCCCCTCCCCTGGTCTTAGGGGTGCTTCTTGTGGATCTTGGAGCCACTCCTCTGGACCTCTCTCCTCTTCTTTCTTCTCTTCTAACTGAGTCGATATTCGTTTCATTTTTCCATCCTCTTACAGGGCAACTGACATCAATTGTGGTGCTTCCTAGTAGTTGATCAGGTTGGTCAGTTCCAATGCTCTCATCCT
>NW_011121630.1:0-721 GCF_000146605.3 Meleagris gallopavo
AATTAGAAGCCAACAGCAGCGGTGCAGTGGTACCTGAAAGAATTGCTCCATCTTGAACAGCAGAGCAATCCAAGAAGTACGAGGGCATTCCAAACTAGACCACTTGGGACAGATTAACAACTGCAAGCAGTGGGTTCCAAAGTTCCAGACAGGAAATCAAAGCTGGAAAAACTCTGCACCTTTTCCTCTCTCAATCTTTAGTACATTGTGCATCACAAGGGAAGCAAGTCTTCACACACAGCTGGGAAGCTAAAGACAAGGCTGACAACCCGTGTCAGATCCTGAGACTGCACAAAAGTTTGACGGATGATGGATAATTCACAGAGCACATTGCTCATTCCAAAACTTACTATAAGAGAAGGAGATCTCTGAAGTTGCTGTTTTACGGAGCCCTAAAGTGGAGAACGATTGGTGGAGACAGAGAAGGATTAGCCAGAGACAACCCAGCCAGCTGTATGAGCCGTGGCCAATTGCATTTCCAGTCTGTGGCCACTGACAGCTTCTGAGAGCTACTGAGCAAGGCAACCCAGCAGAATTCAGGAGGGAAACCAAGTGAGGTACCTGAGCTCCACTGCCTTTCAACGCCCTGTGGGAGGGAAGGAGGGGAGAGGTGTCAAACAAACAACAAACACTGGCCTTCATACCTCTGAGCCAATATACGCTTTGCCCTGGATTAGCTCTGGTGCTGCATTTGCTGGGCTTCCACAGCATGTGTTCAGGT
>NW_011121631.1:0-487 GCF_000146605.3 Meleagris gallopavo
ATCAGGAGATAAAAATATCAGTGAAATTCCCCGGAGTTAACGAGATCAATTTACGCCCGTGACAGGGGGCGGTAGGCCCTGCCCTCCCTTCCCCACCCCACAAAATGGGAAGGAAGGGAGGAAAACAAAAACAGCGGCAACAATCTATGGAGGAAAACTTATTTTACTAACTATGATATCGGAATGCAAGATAACACAATATAATACAATCTGATTGAAATTGAGACTAATAAATCAAATAAAATAGGAGAAAAAGAGAGTTCCCGAGACCGATTCAAACCTGAAAAGCTTGGAATGGCCAGGAAAGCACCCTCCAGCACCCACTGCCAGGCAGTAAGAGACCGCCCCACCCGGAAGGGCCGAGATCCCATGACTTCTGTAATGTACAGGGATAGGTGCCTGGAATTGGAGCATTAACACTTTAACTCCCAGTACACTACATGATGTTTTGATGTGGAATATTGAGAACCAAAAAACAAAAAAAAAA
>NW_011121632.1:0-532 GCF_000146605.3 Meleagris gallopavo
GAATGAAGAGCTCTATATAAGACGTGTTCAGAAAGCTTTGCACAGTAAGTTGCCCTTCAGAGTGTCAATGTACACTCTTCAATATATGTTATTGAAAAAAAATCACATGTATATATCCAAATAAATATATGTGAATAGATGTGTATTTAAGATAAGCAGTGTATTTAAAAAGAATAGTAGGTGTATATTTTGTTTGTAAAATTTTCAGTTGAGTGCTGTACATAGACATATGGCTTTAAAGAGCCAGGTAACCCAGTGTTTTCAGCTTCTATGCATCAAGATATGTTTCTGCCTCAGGCACTTCTAACAGTAGATATTTTTATAGTTAAAAAAAAAAGGCATGTTAGTTTTTATTGCAAACTGTAGTTGGAAACCAATAAATTTGTATTTGGGCAGTGTGTGGTAAGCTCAACTTCCTGGCACAACAGTAACAGGCGTTTTAAGTAAATATTCCCCAAAATGTGTGAAGAGGAACTCTTTGAAAATGTAGGTGAGGGTGGAAGCAGGTAGTGCTATGTGATCCAAGCAGTAG
>NW_011121633.1:0-520 GCF_000146605.3 Meleagris gallopavo
TAGCATTTTTCCTTCTTTCTTTCAAAGGAGAGCTGCATTCTCCTTTGGAGTTTCCATTTTTCAGTTTTGTGTACCAATTTAGCAATGAAGTTAACTGGCATAATGTGTTTCACATACAAATGCTTTCTAACAAAGCATGGTATCATTTTTCCTGCTACATTACTGTATTATTAATGTGTATTTTCTCATACTTGAATCCTTCTGAACTATTATTTCCTTTCCTTTAGATTATAGCTCAAATATGATATCCTAGAGAGTTCACACCCTTTAAAATGACACTTACAATAGACATTTGTAACATTTATAAAATTCTGGATGTGATTCTTAATATTTTGTTCAAACTATGTTAGTAAAAGTTAACTCAGTTCAATGAAAAGTCCAATCTGAAAAAGCTAATAAAACATTGACAGTCAAAATATAAGTAATTACCCAGAGCTGCAGATAGTTGTACTTGCTATACAGAAAAAGCTGAATGAAGAACCGAATGCCAAATAATAGCTTTAATCTTTTTTTTTTTTTT
>NW_011121634.1:0-483 GCF_000146605.3 Meleagris gallopavo
GTTAACAGGATTAGTCAGTGAATAGGAACAGGATTTAAATCTGACTTTAACTAAGAGGAAAGTGGAGCTTTGAGCAGGAACACTGTAAAATTAGCAGGAGAAACAAGGTGTCCTTTGAAGTTCATGCATATTTACCATTACTAGAAATATTAACAGTGTCTGAGATTGAAGAGCAAAGCACAGATGCTATTCCACCTTCCCTTTATAAGCCTTGAACAGCAATAAGGGGGTGAGGGATCTGGAGCAGACAACACTGGTCCCATCAGTGCTCACCACCACCCCAGCACCTCCTGTGCAGGGACGAGCTGGGACAGGCAGCTGGAGGTAGCATGGCCATGGCACACTGTTCTCTGGCTATGAGCAGCTGGCTCTCCGGTGAGCCCGATGCCTGCTGAAACAGCTCCTAGGCTGCCTAAACTTGTAATTGTGGCTAGCTTGTGAATCAGGGAGCGGTTGAGAATCAGCTTCCAGTGTACTGCCCCC
>NW_011121635.1:0-590 GCF_000146605.3 Meleagris gallopavo
TTGGCAGCGATACGGAGACTTTGTCTGAGTATACATGCAGAGATGAGTTTAGGAAAGCTAGGACTCAGCTTCAACTAAATCCTCCCAAGCATATAAAAGGCAACAAGGAAGGCTTCTAAAAACCTAGGAAGGAAAATGCTAGGGAAAATGTGGGGCAGAGTTCCTGGTGAAGGAGTTTATGGAAAAGGATGTGATACTCAGTTCCTCCCTGAACTCCTTCTTTATTAGCCAGACTGGGCTTCATGGAATCCCAGGCGCCTGAGAAGGTGGGTAATTTTGATGCAAGGCAGATGGTACTCTTGGTGAAAGAGAAAGTGATTGGGGAACACTGAAGCACAAGAGGATGTACAGGATCCTGAGTTGGAAGGATACCAAAAAAAACCCCAAGAATCACAGAAAGGCTTGGAGTAGAAGGGACTTTAAATTCCATCCAGTTCCAACCCCACTCCAGTCCATCAGGATGCTCAGTGCCCCCATCTGAGCTTGTCTGGAGCATTTCCCAGGATGGGACATGTGCAGATGCTCTGGGCTACCTGTTCCCGTGCCCTCACCATGTCATGTTAGGAGTGCTAGCAATTCCCTGCTAACAT
>NW_011121636.1:0-617 GCF_000146605.3 Meleagris gallopavo
AAAAGGTGACAGCACACCTCTTAGGAAGGATACAAAGTGTGACGCGGGGAACTACCAGCATGTCAGTCTCACCTCTGTGCTGGTCACGGATCATGGAGCAGATCATCCTGGAAGTGACTCTCAAGCACACATTCCAGTGCGTCACCACCCTGGGCGTGAAAAGCTGCCTCCTAATAACCAACCTAAACCTCCCCTGTCTCACTTGAAAACCATTTCCCCTTGTCCTATCGCTATCCACCCTCCTCAACAGCCCGTTGCCCCCTCCTGCTTATGCGCTCCCTTTGAGTCTTGGAAGGCTGTCATGAGCTATCTCCAGAGCTTTCTCTTCTCCCACAGAAACAATCCCAGTTCCCTCAACATTTCTTTCTAAGAGAGGGGCTCCAGCCCTCTGATCATCTTCGTGGCCCTTCTCTGGACCTGCTCCAAAAGCTCCACATCATTCCCGTGCTGGAGCCCCAGGCCTGGACGCCGTGCTGCACATGGGGCCGCACACAGAGCCGAGTCGAGGGGGACAATCACCTCCCTCTCCCTGCTGGTCGCTCCTCTTTGAATGCAGCCCAGGATACAGTTGGCCTTCTGGGCTGCAAGTGCACACTACTGGCTTATGTCCAGCTCTT
>NW_011121637.1:0-468 GCF_000146605.3 Meleagris gallopavo
AGACATACTCAGCCATTTCACCTCCCCACATTCTTCAAGCAACACTAATTGACACCTTCCTGTGAATAGAAAGATCAGTAGGAGTGGCTAAGAAGGCTTTTTTCAGAAGGGACAAAGAGAAATCCTAATATGGTGTACTTTGCAAAATAAGACACTAGCACTGTATTAAATTTGAATTATATCAGACATAAGCAAAAACTAACTAAATTATTTATCTGCTATGGCCACCCTTTATTTCATTTAGTAGTAACTGTTGCCCTGTTTCCACAAGGAACTGTATCTGCATCAGACTGATAACAGAATGAAATACAGGCATCACAGTATAATGGAAATAATTACCTACACTCTTTTGGGAAAATAGGCTTAGTTCTTCAGTAATATCCTGAGACAGAAATAATGATTCTTCAAAAGGATGATTTACCTTTCTTGAAACCTTTTCCCTTATACTCAGTGATATCTTTTCTTTGG
>NW_011121638.1:0-474 GCF_000146605.3 Meleagris gallopavo
TCGCCTGGCAGGGCTCCCCTGAACGGCCAGCCGGCTTTCGGCCTGGCCCAACTGGCCGGCCAGGAGGCTTCGGGCCTTGTAAGGGTTCCCCAGCCAGTCGGCCAGCTTTTCCAAAGACTCAAGATCTCCCTCGAGGGCTGAGTGCAGCCGCTCCACGCAGCCCCAAGGCAGAGCATCCAGGCTGCCACATCTGGCTTTGGATCGCTCCAACTTCTCAGGCAGAGGGCGAAGAAGATCAGGCCTGGCAGGGCTCACCCAACCAGCCAGTTTAGGCCCGGCAGGGTCCGCCCCCAGGCCAACTGGTCTTTGATCTTCATGAGACCTGGTTCTGCTGTGGAGAACAGGTGGAAGCGATTCACTTGTCTGGCTGAGGCCTGGAGCCTGCTTCCACCCCTCCCTCACCTCACTTCAGGCCTGGCTGCCCCCTGTCAGGGCTCTGCATGGAGGCGTGTTCTTTTTGGTGCTCTGTGTGCC
>NW_011121639.1:0-359 GCF_000146605.3 Meleagris gallopavo
TAGCAATGAAGATTGGAGTGTTGACTACAATATCAGTAGGCCATGTGCCTATTACTGGAGGGACTACTGAGCCTCCCACCTCCAATAATCTCCCCCGAGGTGCAAGTAGACCACGCCACTTCGGTCCTACCTGCACCTTCCAAGGCCATTTTATTCTATGGGTACCTGGATCTAAATTCTCAGGGACAGGGAGCAGAAGATAATTTTTGTTACCAATCTGGGGTCTTACCTGATTATCAGTGCCCATCATTTGGATCCTAAGCAGGGTGGCCCATGTTGTCTGCAACATTCTCAGGGCACTGAGTCCACCATCTCGGGGTCTTTCATTCAGGTCCCACCAAGGTTTCATACAGTCTTTT
>NW_011121640.1:0-482 GCF_000146605.3 Meleagris gallopavo
CCGTGCGTCCCCAGTGTGAGCAGAGCTCCAGTATCTGCTTGCCCAGCAGGCAGGGGGAGGTGGGCCAGGACGATGGGAGCAGAACTCACTCAGGATGCAATCCACCGATGCCTTGGTTTTGTTCTTGTGGTTTTTTTTTTGTTTTTTTTTTTGGTTATTTTCTATGAGCAAATTGTTATTTAGTTGGGGGAAAAATTGTTAGCCAGGGTGGTGAAGCACTGGAACAGGTTGCCCAAAGGAGGTTGTGGATGCACCATCCCTGGAGGCATTTAAGACCAGGCTGGATGTGGCTCTGGGCAGCCTGGTCTGGTGGTTGGCGGTCCTGCACAAGCAGGTGATCGTTATGGTCCTTTTCAACGGCATGCCATTCGATGATTCTATGATTCTAAGATAAACCCTTCCAGAAGCAACAGCAAGGTTGTAATAAGTATGGCAGTAAAGTTTCAAATCTCACCACGATTTCTTAAATGTATGTGTCTATA
>NW_011121641.1:0-491 GCF_000146605.3 Meleagris gallopavo
GTGCAGTGAGATCAGCCGTGGGCCTGACCCGGCACGGATGGAGGTAGAGTATGAAGCTCTGATTGGTCTTTGTTCCCTGACTTGATCCAGCAGAGTGAGCTGCAGATGAGCTCTCCTGCTTTTCAAGAGAGAGAGAATCCTTGCGACTCTATTGGTGTCACTGAAAAGCTGCCCTAAAAGCTTTCTTTTCTTGGTACGGGCATCGAGATGGCCGTGAAAGTCATAGTAGCGACAGAATCCGATCTCGCGTCACAAACATGCAGGAGCATTGTTTCCCCATCTGCCTGGATTTTGTCACCCAAAGACAAAGTGGTGTTCTCGTCTTCACCAAGTTAAAGGAAGGTGGCACTGCTAGTGAGCCAAGGATTGGGCCAGTGGACCAGCTCCTGTGTCCAGTCCACGGCTGAGGTCTCCAGGCAATAGGTTACAGGAAGTGAGCAGATTATTTTGTTCCTCTTTGGCAAGACAGTAGTGCAAGTGTGGCAAGTTTA
>NW_011121642.1:0-421 GCF_000146605.3 Meleagris gallopavo
CTATGAAGAAAGGCTAAGTGAACTGGGTCTGTTTAGCCTTGAGAAAAGACGACTGAGAGGGGACCTGATCCAGGTTTATAAATATCTGAGGTGTGGCAGCCATAGTGGTGAGGCCAGTCTCTTTTCAGTGGTACGTGGAGACAGGACGAGGGGAAACGGACATCAGCGGCAGCATAGGAAGTTTTGCACGAATGTGCGTAAGAACTTCTTCACGGTGAGGGTGACGGAGCACTGGAACAGGCTGCCCAGGGAGGTTGTGGAGTCTCCTTCTCTGGAGATATTCAAGTCTCGCCTGGACGCCTACCTGTGCGACCTGGTGTAGGGAACCTGCTTTGGCAGGGGGGTTGGTCTCAATGATCTCTAGAGGTCCCTTCCACCCTACATTCTGTGATTCTGTGATTCTAGTCAACCCAGTAGAACC
>NW_011121643.1:0-432 GCF_000146605.3 Meleagris gallopavo
CAATTAGCTTTAAAAATCCCCAGGTTCAGCAACAGAACAGGTTTTTAATAAAGCATTAGTACATTAATCTCCAAGGGAGTACGGAATCAAACTTCCATCTGTCTTAGGAATGTTAGCATGCTCACTCCTCTGTAACAATTTTGAAGAGCTGACTGATCAACGCACATAGTGTGCACATGTATGTATATATACACATATGCTGAACACAGATATGCACCCCAAATCCACACTGCCTGTTTAAAAACCAGAGGATTAAGGGTACTCTAGGAGAGGAATGAAATCTGAAGTGAAGCGTGGATCCGAAACAGAGGTGACAACAACTCTCAGGGTCTTACTAATCCTGCTAACACACTCACTCACATTCATTAGCACCAGCAGGATCAAATCCCACAGGGCAGTTTGGTGTGATACAAAGGGAACACAAACAGATGG
>NW_011121644.1:0-463 GCF_000146605.3 Meleagris gallopavo
TTAGAACCTAGAACTTGAAAGAAAACAAACAAACAAGCAAAAAAGAACAACCTGTAAATGTTAATAACAATATTCTGAAGGTGAGAGATGCAGATGCCTGGCATGCTGAAATTCAGCTCAGTTAGTAATCTCTGTCTGTATTGGTAAGTCTGTACTGGTTAAACCTTTGTTATGTGACACTACCTGCCTTACGACTGACAACTCAGTAAACAATGCACCGCCAACAAGAAAAGGCAAAGTTAATTCCTCAATTAAAGTTTTGTAATAATAACTAGAGGGGTGAGAGCAGGTAATTTTTAGGAATTTCCTGCAGAATTTGTAGGAAATGGAGATGAAAGAGGCTTTTAGTTGTTACCACCCACATCTGTCCCCAGCAGATTTCTGTGGTATAACCCCATTCATTGCAATACTGCAGTGCAAATTCATAGTCTTCCATTTATTCAAGCCTGATGTCAGAAAATCA
>NW_011121645.1:0-767 GCF_000146605.3 Meleagris gallopavo
GGTATCGATGGGCCTTTGGAATAGCTGCTGTAGACACAGAAGGTGTTAAGCAGTTGTCTATTTTGCCTGGCCTGTCAGAAGATCCATCTGCCGTGGGGTTGCTACGAGTGAAAGAGCAACAAGTACCGATTGCTACAAAAACGGTGCACAGACGGCAGTACCGCACCAACAGGGATTCCTTGCTCCCCATTCAGAAGCTGATTCACCAACTAGAGAATCAGGGAGTGATTAGCAAGACTCACTCACCTTTTAACAGCCCCATATGGCCAGTGCGTAAAGCCAGTGGAGAATGGAGGCTGACGGTGGACTACCGTGGCCTGAATGAAGTCACACCCCCATTGAGTGCTGCTGTGCCAGATATGTTAGAACTCCAATATGAATTGGAGTCAAAGGCAGCCAAATGGTACGCACCATTGATATTGCTAACGCCTTTTTCTCCATTCCTTTGACCAAAGAATCTAGGCCACAGTTTGCTTTCACCTGGAGGGCATTCAGTATACCTGGAATCGTTTGCCCCAGGGGTGGAAACATAGCCCAACCATTTGCCATGGGTTGATCCAAGCTGCACTGGAACAGGGAGGTGCTCCTGAGCACTTACAGTATATTGATGACATCATCGTGTGGGGCAACACAGCAAAGGAAGTTTTTGAGAAAGGAGAGCAAATAATCCAGATCCTTCTGCGTGCTGGTTTCGCTATTAAGCGAAGCAAAGTGAAAGGGCCTGCCCAGGAAATTCAGGTCCTAGGTATAAAGTGGCAAGATGGCCG
>NW_011121646.1:0-566 GCF_000146605.3 Meleagris gallopavo
AGGGGTATCGGTGGGCCTTTGGGATAGCTGCTGTGGACACAGACAACATTAAGCAGCTGTCTGTTTTGCCTGGCCTATCAGAAGATCCGTCTGTTGTGGGGTTGCTGCAAGTAAAAGAGCAACAGGTACCGATTGCCACAAAAACGGTGCACAGACGGCAGTACCGCACCAATAGGGATTCCTTGCTCCCCATTCATAAGTTGATTCGTCAACTAGAGGATCAGGGAGTGATCAGCAAAAACTCACTCACCCTTTAACAGCCCCATATGGCCAGTACGTAAAGCCAGTGGAGAATGGAGACTGACGGTGGACTACCGTGGCCTGAATGAAGTCACACCCCCACTGAGTGCTGCTGTGCCGGACATGTTAGAGCTCCAATATGAACTAGAGTCAAAGGCAGCCAAATGGGATGCCACCATTGACATTGCTAATGCCTTCTTTTCCATTCCTTTGGCTAAAGAATGTAGGCCACAGTTTGCTTTCACATGGAGGGGCGTTCAGTATACTTGGAACCGTTTGCCCCAGGGGTGGAAACACAGCCCAACCATTTGCCATGGGTTGATCCA
>NW_011121647.1:0-360 GCF_000146605.3 Meleagris gallopavo
CAGGAACGCGAGCACTGCCCCTCCGCCATGGGAAGCCGCTTCCTTCTGACGCTCGCCCTATTCTCGGCGCTGCTGTGCCGCTGCCAGGTAAGTGCCGCTCGCCGACCCCCGACGGGCCCGGACAGAGGGAGCGGGGAGGGCCACCGGTTGCTGCCCGACGCGCAGCTCCGCGGGCTGACGGCCGCTGTCCTCGGCAGGTTGACGGCTCCGGGGTGTTCGAGCTGAAGCTGCAGGAGTTTGTCAACAAGAAGGGGCTGCTCAGCAACCGCAACTGCTGCCGGGGGGGGCGCCCCGGAGGCGCCGGGCTGCAGCAGTGCGACTGCAAGACCTTCTTCCGCGTCTGCCTGAAGCACTACCAGG
>NW_011121648.1:0-524 GCF_000146605.3 Meleagris gallopavo
TTAAACAAATACTTGGTGTAATGAGGTACGAACTGAGAACTAAAAAGCCAGAAGCCCCTAGGTGTGATTTCCACATGGTGGATATTAAGTGAGTTGGGGTTTGTGGATATTGGCCAGGTAAAAGGGTTTCTGTCTGAGCCAAGTAGCTACTTCTGATTTGGGTCTAGTTACCATCCAGAATGGTAGTAACTCATACTGGCTCTTGTCTGAAGTTTTACATTTGTCTTATTGCTCTGCTCTTAAGAGTGAGCGGGCAGGTATTGCAGAATTGAATAAGCTGTGTCCAAAAGTAGCTTTCTAAAATGTGTGTCTAGAGTACTAGAGGATAATCTACTCTGAACTTGTAAAGGAAAGGCAGATTTAATGTGTGCATGTTTCAGAGAAAGTAAAATACATCAAAGTCCATAAAGACTGATATGCAAGGGGAACACAATCAATGTGGGGATTTTTGGTGGTTTACTTTTTTTTTCTTGTCTTGCACAATTCTGGAGATGTAGGGATCTGGCATAAGATAGTATTGCAGC
>NW_011121649.1:0-485 GCF_000146605.3 Meleagris gallopavo
GCCTCACCCATCTAGCTTTAAAGGCTTAATGTGCAGTTAATCCATTTTGAATTGCTAACAAAAGCTCTTAAGTTTATAATTATGGATTATAAAAATAAACACTGCTGCTACAGTTGGAAAGAATAAAAAGAAAGGCTTTTTGAGTGGGAACTGTGCGCTGCTAGGTTGGAGACACAGGGTTAGTGAACAGATTCACTGCTTCAAGAACTAGTTGTGATACTAAAGAACAGGTTCAAATTTCCATACAGACATCCTTCCAAACACATCTGTCACTTCTCCTGTGTACTACTGCTTTATTTTATCACTGTCTGCTTTTAGTATTGACCTATGTCCTGCAATCTTGTCAATCCTTCTAAAGTGACAGTAATAGAACCATTTTCAGCGGTGGTGCACCCCCAGAGAAAGCCTGCTGTGTTTGCATCAGAGACTGCTGGGTACATGAATAGTGACTGACCTGAGCACGTTAGATGGGATCTATGAGGCAT
>NW_011121650.1:0-378 GCF_000146605.3 Meleagris gallopavo
TCACAAGTCGAGGCAGTCAGGTCAAGTCCCTGGTGAGGAGAAAAAAGGTGACGGCACACCTCGTAGGAAGGATAGAAAGTGTGACGCGGGGAACTACCAGCATGTCAGTCTCACCTCTCTGCTGGTCACGGATCATGGAGCAGATCATCCTGGAAGTGACTCTCAAGCACACATTCCAGTGCGTCACCACCCTGTGCGTGAAAAGCTGCCTCCTAATAACCAACCTAAACCTCCCCTGTCTCACTTGAAAACCATTTCCCCTTGTCCTATCGCTATCCACCCTCCTAAACAGCCGTTGCCCCCTCCTGCTTATGCGCTCCCTTCCGAGTCCTTTGGAAGGCTGTCATGAGCTATCTCCAGAGCTTTCTCTTCTCCCAC
>NW_011121651.1:0-415 GCF_000146605.3 Meleagris gallopavo
GGAAAAAGCTTTAAAACACACTAATACTAAAGGTAGCACTAATAACCGATTCTGTCAAAATTTAGTAATGAACAGCAAAGAACAAGTACCTGGAAATAGAATGGAGAAAAGAAAAAATCCAAGCTAGCAAAAAGACAAATATTACACTTTAAAGCACTGCAATAAATTTATAATTACTGATTTCTACCTCAGATATTATTCTGAATGTTGTTTATTAAGTATGTTACTAAGGAGCTTATCCAATTTGAACCTCTGACATTCTCATCTCTGAAAACTGATGGAGAATTTTTGCATTCATTAACCTTAATATGCTTTTATCAGCCTCAGGATTAAAAAACAAACAAACAAAAGACAGCTATATCCTGAGCCATAAGAGGTTCAGATGTAAAAAACAGTCACTGAAATAAGAACAAAT
>NW_011121652.1:0-701 GCF_000146605.3 Meleagris gallopavo
TTTGTAACTATTTTCTTACTGCTAGGTAGAATCCCAGCACTCCAGTCAAACATACCTTGGCTTTGTCAAGTTAGTCAGAGAGCATGTTCTCGACAGCAAGGTGGAAAACAGCTGGCCCAGGGCAACAGCAAGGAGATGATCAGTGCCATAACATCGCCAAGCCCACAGCCCTCTGGCATTATCACAGACCCTGGCCACAGAGCCCCTCTCCATTCCATTCTATGCTGCTTTTTACTCAGACTCAGCACACCAAGCTCCCCTGTTGTTTACTGACAGCTGAGGCCGCAGGTCACACTTCGTAGGGAACTTTCACACCACAGATTATTCACTGCATTCCACCCTGCAAGTTTACCATCTCTCAAAAGGTGACACTTCAGTAAGTCACCTCTGGTAAATACTCCACAGTATGGTAATGAATCCATTTTTTCTCCCTAGCATAACACTTTTGTCCATGTTCTGACACCAGTATTAGTTTCTCCAGCAGTCTCATTCTCCCTGCCTTGCTGATCTCTTCTTATGGGATTAAGTTATCAAGTCCTGGTGCTCCATCCCCAGGGCTTTCTATCAAAGCAGCTCTAGCAATAGTTCTACAGATCCAGTCCTAAAGAGAGATCTGCAGACTGTGTCACAAAGTATATGACGAAGGCATCTCTTAAATGCACTCTTTGCTGAACTGAACACACACTGCTTCAGTCAAGTGT
>NW_011121653.1:0-434 GCF_000146605.3 Meleagris gallopavo
AGCCCCCACAGCCCCCCGACCCGGCCCCAAAGGCCCGCTGCCTCTCTCTCCCCCCACGCACACAGATGGGCCCGCTGGGCACCGGCACCGCTGTCCCACCAGCGGATTCGTCGCCCGGCCCGCAATGAGTCTGTCAGCACCGCGTGTTTATTTCGAGAGTGCCGGCCCGGGCGCCCCGGTGGTTTTCCCATAGGAGGAAGAAATGTTTCCCGAGGAGGGCCCTGGCACACACTGCCCCGAGGAGCGGCGCACGCTGATGTGTGGAATCAGACTCTGTGACCACAAAGCAGTTATAAAAGCAGGTGTGTTTAATCAGGGCTGCGACTCCGGGTGCAAGGGGGGAGAGCTGCTCCTAACTCGCACAGCGTCAGGAAGAAGTGCTGCAGCGAGAGGCCGAACTGATACGGTGATCAGTAGTTTCCAGGAATTGGGAT
>NW_011121654.1:0-472 GCF_000146605.3 Meleagris gallopavo
CTCCCAGTTCACCCATTGCCCACCAGTTGCCCCCATCGGCCCCTTTGGGAAGCCAAGTGGTGGGCGGAGCTAAGAGAGCAGGCGTGGCCATCCGGCCGGATGTGGGCGTGTCCCCGCTAAGCCCCGCCCCTCCACTTCCGGCAGCTCTCCCATTACCGTTGCTCCGCCCCCATCACCGCCATGGCGCCGAGGCCACGCCCCTCACCCAACGCCGCACCTCAGCCACCTTCCATGTTGAACCACATCACTGCCCTGAGTCCAGAACAGACCTTCAGCTCTGCACAAATGCAAGGATTTGAGAGCGCTGTGACAGCGCAAAGAGACCAGGAATGAAAAGAGCACAGGATAGGAGCAAGGGCTCCCGCATTTCAGAAAAGGCACAAGGGAGTTGTGCCCATCTCGGGGCTTGTGGCGGCATTGCAGGGCAGCCCCACAGAGGTAACCGCGAGCTGATGTCTCCTGGACAGCAAAG
>NW_011121655.1:0-349 GCF_000146605.3 Meleagris gallopavo
TGTTGAATTTAAACACCACAGCAGTTTGAAGAGTAAACTATCTCTATCCTGCACTGCCAGCAGGGATCGGTGGTCATTCCTCACAAAAAGCCAAAGCAGAGACAGCGCTGTGCACTTACCTCACTTAGCATGCAAGCAGTTTGTCTCCTGAGCGCTCTGCTAGGGCAGACACAGCGCATTTCAAACACGAGGCTTGGAACCAAAGCTATGGAGGCTCCTTTTATACCCTTGGAGCAAAGTAACTTGCGGACAGCGTTTAACTCCTGGGCTGCCAGCACATCATGGGAGCACATGGCACAGATGCAGAAATGTTCTCCCTTTTCTACATGCTGGAAACCATTCTCGTTTT
>NW_011121656.1:0-304 GCF_000146605.3 Meleagris gallopavo
AATTGAAGTGTAAACCATAAATTTTGTTGTATTCTTATAATGAGATACTTCTAATATTGTCAAAGAATTTTGATAAATAAGAGATCATCAGTAAGATAATTACCAATTCAGTTTAAGGTGGGTCCCACTTGGCAATATGTATCAGCAATTTTTTTTTCATAAATTTAAAAAATATTTTTCACTCTTTTAATGCTCCACAGATTATGATATTTTTTTCTTATACAATACCTCTTAAAAAAAGAAAAAAGACAGCAGCCAGAATATATCTGTATGACTTTCAAAAGTTAATGCTTCTAGTAATAAC
>NW_011121657.1:0-412 GCF_000146605.3 Meleagris gallopavo
GCATTTTTAATGGAGTTTTATATTTTTTTAGAAAATCCCAACAACAACAATAAATAAAAAACCAACACAAAAATAACAACTATTGGCATTTGTGAGTAGGGCTGTGATTATGAGCTATTACATAAAAAATGAATATAAAATGTTCCTACTGTTAAATGTCCCAGTGCCACAGATCAAGTCCTGGGTAACGTGGTTCTTTCCTAGGACCAGCACTTCAGAAATTTCTCATTTTCCATTAAGTTGAGCCTGGTACTGTCAAACCGGTCTTTATTTAATGTTCAAAGTTTATTTTAAAAGTTGCGGCAGCAGGTATCCCTGGGGATGTTATTGAAAAAAAAAAGGATGTTAATTTTTTTGGGCATAGATAAGACACAACTTCTTTTTCAGGTTTTTTTTTTTTTTTTTCTTGTAT
>NW_011121658.1:0-894 GCF_000146605.3 Meleagris gallopavo
AGCAGCCGTCCTTGTGCAGGAGGAAGGTGGCCCCATAGTCCTTGTTCCAGCACTGGATGGTGACATTGGTCCCTATCTCCACACATTCCTCAGGGCTCAGGGAAATGCTGGGAGGCAGGAAATGTCGATCCGCATGAACGGAGGGTACAGCTGTGGGACACGGTCCTGTTGGGATCAACCAGAGCCACCTGCTGTCCCCAGGGCCCACACCTGTCAGCACCAGCTCCACAGGATCACTCTCCTTGGATGGCATTCCTGGCCAAGACGCCCGGTACTGACACTGATATGTACCTGCGTGCTCCCGATTTGTGCTGAAGAAGTAGAAATCAGTCGTGTTCTGCTACTTGTTCTTCCCCTTGTTGTATGTCCAGCCTCCTTCCTGGTACAGCCAGACCCCAGGGAGCTGATTGGGTCACGGTTCTGCACTGACCACATAGATCGCATCCATGGGACCTCAGTGACCCCACTGACCTCACCCATGCGTCCATGTTGGCCCCAACCCGTGGGACAACCCAACACTGACCAAGAGTTGGTTGACCCACAAACACTGGACACATCCATGGGACCACTTTGACCACATTGACATCGGACCCATCCCCATTTCTCACCTCCCACCCCATCAAACCCACTCCAGTCACAACAACCTCATTTACCCATTGCCTCCTCCTGGTTGGGGCTCACTCCCTTTGTCCACACCAACCCCAAAACCCACACACTGTGCCCCGAAAAACCCCCACCACCCCACTGACCGCCTTCCGCACAGCATTGGAGGAGAAATAGAAGATGAAGGGTCGAGCGCGGGGCTGAGGGTGTGATGAGCAGAGCGTAGGGCCTCCACGTGGGCTGCGCTGCTGCACAAAGCCCACCACATGCGAGAGGTTGTAGGGTCCAAAG
>NW_011121659.1:0-523 GCF_000146605.3 Meleagris gallopavo
GACAGCCGAGGTGCAGCCAGCAGCCTGTGCTCCCTTGGGGTGGGTTTCCCACTCCTGTAGGATGTCTATATTCAAAAAGTGAAGATTGGCTCATTTGCTTTACAGGGTTTTGCAACGCTTCTTGCTTTTGGAAAATTGACTAGTTTGAGTCTCTTGTGCAAGTTGCATATGCTGGAAATGTGGTTAAATGTTCAGGGAGGAGTAAGATCAGGGTGCTCTGGTCATTTAGAATTATGTTATTCCTTTTTGCTCCTACGCTTAGGAGAAGTAATGGATATTTTTTATTTTATTACAATCTAATCAATAATTGTATGAATAAATATACTACGTTTCTGAAAACTTAATGCTCCTGAAGAAAACTGCGAACGTGTTCTGTTTAGAATCTGATTATCTGTTGTCAATCCCATACGTACCTGTATTCAGACCAGCCTCTAAGATACCAGTTCTTTGGAGAAAACGGGGAGCTTGAGGGCTATACAGATATAAATAGGTGATGAAGACAGAACCTGCTTGCAGTCCATCT
>NW_011121660.1:0-358 GCF_000146605.3 Meleagris gallopavo
AACTTCCTATGCTGCAGCTTATGTCCGTTTCCCCTCGTCCTGTCTCCACGTACCACTGAAAAGAGACTGGCCTCACCACTATGGCCGCCACACCTCAGATATTTATAAACCTGGATTAGGTCCCCTCTCAGTCTTCTTTTCTCAAGGCTAAACAGACCCAGTTTACTTAGCCTTTCTTCATAGGGGAGATGCTCCAGGCCCTTCACCATCTTTGTGGCCCTCCGCTGGACTCTTTCCAAGAGATCCCTGTCTTTTTTGTACTGGGGAGCCCAGAACTGGACACAGTACTCCAGATGAGGCCTCACCAGGGCAGAGTAGAGGGGGAGGATCGACCTCCCTCGACCTGCTGGACACGCTC
>NW_011121661.1:0-407 GCF_000146605.3 Meleagris gallopavo
AGTTTCCAAGCAGAATTACTGCTTGTGTGAATTGTCCTCTACATTACTTTTAACAGAGGCTTTTTTCCCCCAGAGGAAAAGAAGGGAAAAAAAAAAAAAAAAAGACAAAGGAACAAAACACCACTTCTGTCTTTCTGTAATGAAAGCCCTGTGAACTGTTCTACCAGAGTCCAGAACGTAGCCTCTTGCTCTGAGGAAGATTTGCAATCATGACTTGCATTTCAATTAATTTCTAGCTGCCAGTGCCTATTGGAACTGCAACAGAAATGCTGAATGCAGCGATCTGGGAACTTGGAGAAAGTGAAGAGAAGGAAGAGGAGGATCGTTCCTCCAGGAAGGTCTCTCAAGCTGCAGGTTCAGGAGCAAATCATTCCATCCATCTCCTAAGAAGTTATTGTTCTCTCCAG
>NW_011121662.1:0-364 GCF_000146605.3 Meleagris gallopavo
GCCCTCCATGCAGATGGTTTTGTAGGCCAGGCCCAGCTCTCTCCACCCCAATTCTGTGGGAAATGAGGTGAAAGCACTCACAGTTTAATAAAAACTTGGAAAAATTACTTTTCGTTGGCGCCGCCTTCATTGCGGTTTGCTTCCTCTTAAGCGGCTGCGTGGTCGCTTGTTTTACACCCAAATCAAATTTTTGGAGTTTTTGAAATTTAGAAGAGACAGAAATCGCCCACGTTCCCCCATAAAATTGGATTTTTGGCATCTGGGAAAGTTGAGAATTTGCTGAGAAATTCCTTCCTGAAATTGGATTTCTGGAATTTGGGAGAGGCAGAAATTGCCGATATTCCGTTCTGAAATTGGATTTCTG
>NW_011121663.1:0-10244 GCF_000146605.3 Meleagris gallopavo
AATAAAATATTGACAAAAAAAAATGAACAAACAAACAAACAAAAAAAAAAGTTGAAAGTCAGAACATTGTGCATAAAAATATACAGAAAAAATATATCTCAATTAGTGGACTACATTTTGAAAACTGAAGAGCTGTTACAATAATTCTAATAAGGAGAAATAGCATTCTTTTTTTAGCACTTTACAAAACGTCAAAATGTGAGTATAAATTTTCATCTTATTAGGAAACTGTTCTGTATAGTATAACATCCTCTCAAAGTTAATTCTTGGTCTGTATCTCACACAGTATGAGGTATGAAAAAGATACTGAGTTTTCAAATTAGATTTTGAATGGCTAAGAATCAATATGAAAATTAGAAAGTCTATTTGCTTAACCAATCCACATTCTTTTTCCAGTTTTCAAGACAACCAATGCTCTAAATTGGATTTTGTTTAAATTAGATATATAAAATTGGATTTTAAGGAAACCTAAAAAGACAAATCTTAATTGGCTTAAGCTGAATCATTTTCTTTTCAGATGCATAAAACTGCAACATTATTTCCTGAAAAAAGAAATGTTAGATGAACAGTTGGTGTATTGTGCTATCACTTAAAGTGTAATCTAATTGGATTATCCATTACTGCATTTTAAGCTGACAGCAATACAAACTAAACAATATTTCAACATTCATAATAAGCAGACTCACAGTTCATAGCATTTTTCCTGTGTTCTAAATCAGAAAGGTTAAAATAGCCCAATATCAATCATAATTCATGAAACTAGGGAGAAACTAGGGAGTGCTCTATTAAAGTCAGCAGAAAAGTAAATTAAAACACTAAGACACAAACAGCAATGCAGTTCTAGAAAAAGCAAAGACAAAAACAGAAAAGAGTTCTTCATCTGTCTATAGCATCTTAGGAAGACCCAAGAGATCACTAAAGAAAAATGATAGAAAATTCCTGAGTGATGATTAACATTAAATAAAACTCTTAAAGTGATACTACACAAACAATAGAAAATAAAAGCAAAGAGAATACACTGGTTACTGGATATTTCTTACTTAATTATGCATCTAAATTATTTCATCTAAATGGTCCTGACACTGTAGGATAGCAGAGTTTATGAAGTTCTCAAACAATGTGAACTGAAAGATAATGTTTTTACTACTGCTTGCTGGATGTAATTGCTACCTGAAGGCAAAATGGCCATACTGTGATTCTGGCTTAAAATAGAAAATTTGTCTTTGACTCACTCTCTTGCCTTTGATGAGTCACTCCAAAGATGTCACTGATGAGGTACATAAAATAGTCTATCAGACTCGTCTTTGTCCTTCACAGATTTGTCATCAAAACAAATATGAAACTGAAAATCATAATACTATACAAATTTGACTGTTATTAATAATAATATTTCAAAATCATAAAGAAAACCTGTATCTTCTTGCAGATGTTTGAGTATTTCTACAAATATTCAATTTATGGAGACTCCCCTCTTTCCATGCAAGATGTCATCTCCCTGCTCAATATACATTCAATACATAGTAAGCAGACCTAGACATACAATATCACATCTGTGATTAGTGTTCTAAATAAAAATTCACCAGAAAAATATGGTACATAAAACAGCTATATATAACTGCAATTCCTCAGCTGTTCATTATATGGTGAAAATATGGAGGATGGTACAAGGGGGAGGTTTCTTACCTGACTGTAGAAAACAGCACAATATGATTAATACCAAATACTTTCAATAGTAACATCCACATGCAAATATTTTAAAAATAGGATCCTAGCTCCGAGCTCACTTGATCTCCCAGCTATTCTTTTATTCTTTTATTCTTTTTTCTCTAAAGTTGAGCTTCATGAAAAATTTTGGGATTTCCAAAAGCTCCAACTGTACATTTGGACACCCTCAAGCAAAAACTTTTCATACTCCCATGTGTCCAAGTTAGTCAGTAATATTTTTCTGGTTGATATAATTTTCTATATAAAGCAGAGCAGGTGTGACATGACCTCTCTGGTCAAAAACGGACAACAAACACTCAAACAAAACCAGACATAGCCACTAACTGATGGTTAGATTATGCTAAACATCAGGTCTCCTCACTGAAAAATACAGAACAAGCACTCAAATTTAGTTCTGCCTTCAAAAAGGTGAACACTAAAATTTTATTGTTTCAGGGCACATCTTTTTTTCCCATAGCTTATTTTTGAGCCACAACATTTTCTCATTTCAACAGATTTTCCTTTTTGTGTGTGTGTCAAAATTTATTACTTCTCTTTTAAGAGTCTAGTAGCTAAATGTTCTTGAAAGTTGAACAGAATCATAAAATATACAGTTAGCTCTAATGCCTATCAGTTTCCAAAAAATGACTACTGGGTGTCTGAGTCAAAGACTCATTCCCCTTCTATTCCTTGCAGAATGCCAACATAGTAAGAATGGCCTAAATTCTTTTCCCAAGTAGTGTATTTAAGAAAATCATAGATTCATAGAATAGTTTGGGCTGGAAGGGACTTTAAAGATCACGGAATCACAGAATCATGGGAGTTAGGAAGGAACTCCAGAGATCATTGAGTCCAAACTCCCTGCTAAAGCAGATTTCCAATAGGTTGCACAGGTAGGTGTCCAGACAAGTCTTGAATACCTCTATAAAAGGAGTTTCCACAACCCCTATGGACAACTTTTCTAGTGCTCCATCACCCTTACTGTAAAGAAGTTTTTCCACATGTTAGAAGAAGAAGAGCCCAGCCTCATCTATTTGCCTCCTACCTCCCTTTGGATATTTATAAACATCTCATCTCAGTCTTCTTTTCCCCAGTCTGAACAGACCCAGGTTATTCACCCTTTCCTCATATGGGAGTCGTTCCAGGCCCTTTATCATCTCTGTGGTCCTCTGTTAGACAGAGTCTAGGAGACGCTGTATTTTTTGAACTGGGGGGCCCAGAACTGAACACAGTAGTCTAAACATGGCCTCACCGGGGCAGAGTAGAGGGGGATCGACCTTCCTCGATCACTTGTACGCTTGTACCAGGGCAGGAATACTTTCCACTATAAACCCCCAACCAACCTGGTCTTGAACGCTTTCAGAAGTGGGGCATCCACAAATTCTCTGAGCAACCTGTTCCAGTTGCCTCACTACCGTCTGAGCAAAAAATTTCCTCCTAACTTCAAATCTAAATATCTTCTCTTTTATTTTAAAACTCTTTCCCCTTGTCCAAGTAGTTACGTTCAGTATTACACAGCTACTTAGTCTCTCTCAAAATTATACTCAAAGATGTATTTTTTATTCACGTTAGGCAAAGACATGATTACATTATTATAAAACATAATACAACCTAATACATTGGAAATATGTTTAATGTTTCTCATAATGTATATAATTTTTCTAATGCACATTTAGCATAATTATAGCAGACCCTGAATGACAAAGCATATTAATTAAGGAATGAAATAAAAACATTAATCAAGAATCCTTAATGAGGAGGAAGGAAAGAAATTACTTAGCCTCCGTATTACCCTGTGGGTTCTCAGTTTGCAGTCAAAGAAAAGGCAAGACATGTTAAGAACAGACGACAAAATTAGTTTTCCTAGTTCTGGCCATGTGGTACCAGAAGTGCTCTTGTAGATGCTAATTACTAGCTTATACTAATAACTATCTGAGGTAATAGAATAGAGGTTTTTAATTCAGAATGTGCAGCCTGCTTTTTGCTGTATTATCTCTTTGTATAACATTCTATTTGATATTGTAAATCCATGTTTTAAAAAGTAAAATTGTCTTTCTTAACACCTATCTTACAACAAAGCTAGTTTCTGAGTGCTCTTACAGCCAACAAAGGATTTCATCTTTACAGAACTCATCACCAGAGTATAATTCCCCAGGGATCCAGAAACCAACCAGCTCCTGACAGCCACACAAGCTGACTTCAGGATTGGCAGCATAGGGGTCTTTGAGAGCAGTGCCAGTGCAGAGGGCAGGGCAGTTGGGGCTGTTGAACAGAAGGTCCAATGGGAGTCCTCAGGTCAGATGAGAAGCTGCAGAAATCAGGAAGCCAGTGACTGCATGCACAGAATACCACTCTCTTTCTCCTGAACTCGTAAAGGCTTTAGTGCTTGTAGCTCCACCAGAATAAACCCTTAACATCCAAGCACAGTAAGAATTCTACTTGACTAGCAAAGGCAGTTTGTGGGGAGTTATTTGAAATGAACCTCAGCTGGTTATAGATTTATTCTCTTTGTATTAAGAGATCAAAACCCAGCTGAGCAATTCCTGGTTTTCTTTCATTTTTTTAACATATATACTGCAAATGAACCCTCCTGCTTTGTTCTCTTCCTGATCCTCCAGGCACAGTTTACCTGCAATTAACCTATCAATTCTACTTACAGATGACATCAATATAGGCAAAGCTTGACACAAAAGTCTATAAGCATTTTGCTATTTAAAATACTACCAAATATTTTAAACATATGAAGAAATATGTATCTTAATGACACACTTGACTTTTAAGCCTGTTGTTCAGCTATGCTTTCTCTATTTTCTGAAAAAGATTTGCATGGATTTATGGTAATAATACTTAATCCAAGTTAAGGCAGTATAGATTCATAGAAATACTGATGAGCAGCTGACATAGTTTTCTTTCTAAGTATCACTGCTTGGTTCCAGATGCTCACAAAACTGATGGATATCCTTCCCAGTAGGACAAGTAAGTCAGGAACTGGGACAACTATTCACCTCAATGCTCAAAATCACTTCTGGGCAAAAAGTGTTCTTTATAAACTATATACTTGCTACGACTATAAGAGCTGAGGTCCCATTGTTTGTGGCACTATTTTATTTTCAAAAACATATACTGCAAATAAACATAATGTATAAATACTGGCAGATTGAATATGGAGTAAGTTAGAAGTAGAAAATTGAATAATGAAAGTCCATACAATACTGAAAATGAGGGACTGTGCAACAGATGTGACAGACAAGAAACTATGAAAAATATTATTTTCTACAGTCTAGTGGCTGAAATGCATGTGCATATGAGAATAACATCTCTTCAGATTCTCAGAATACTCCTATCACACAAGCCCTCAAAAGGAGTACTTCAGAGTAAATATTTATTTCATTTACTAAGAAGTCAAAATAACATGTTTAAAACCTTTTGTTAAACAAACTCAAAAATTATATACTAATGGGATCATAGAATTATCATTTGAAGAAGCATAGAGAAAATGTATATGCTATGCTCTTTAAAAACTCGCATAATAGAAGAAAGTTAAAAAGAGAGCTTATGAGTTTGAATTGAGCTTATTTTCAGAAATCACAGAATCACAATGTGATAGAGGTTGGAAAGGGCCCCTGAAAGTTACTTTGTCCAATGGGTAAATGAGGTATCTGATAATAGCAGTATGGTGCTCAACACTAACAAATCTTATATTCTTCCATTAAAGACTATTCAAAACCACCACTGCATTTCCTTTCTCACTACACAAAACATATTAAAGATAATAACAGAGAGAAGCTACTAATATCGCATAAATGTAGTCATATAAGTGGCTAGTGTCATTAAAATGAGTACAAAGGCAAAGAGAAACATGTTTTTTATAAAAGATGATTTATAGCAGCAGTTTAACTTTGGTTGCTCAATTCATTCTCTTGTTCAGTGACAATAGAATAACTCTGTGGAAACTGGATTTCTAACTTGAGATCTAAACATTCAAAAGTAACATCAGGTAAGACAAATACCTCATTTTTCTAACCCCAAAATGAAGTAAGAATGTCATTTTTTAGCCATTACTTTTGTCAATACATTTCAGTAGAGCTACATAAAAGAGTACTACTCAGAATAAGATAGCCATTCCAGTGGTCCAGTAATATTCACATAAATAATCCGGAGAGAAGAATCACATTACTAAATCACAGAATCAGAGAAAAATCTAGGTTGAAAAGAGCCTCTGTTCACCATTGTCCTGCTTCCTTTCAGAGTAAGACCAAGTTAGATCAAATTGTCCAGGGCCATGTCAAGCCAAGTTTTAACTGTCCAAGGCTGAAGGCTTCACATCCAGTCTAGGCTTTTTGATCATCCTCATATCCTCATAATGAAAGAATTTTCCATGTTTCTAATCAGAATTTGTATTCCAGTGGTTATTCAGACTTGCTATCCAGTAGGAAATTCAGGTCATTCTCTGCCAGCTTACACTCTTGTCGATTGATTCTCTACCTGTGCTGATATACAGTCCATTCAAGCAGCAGAAATTTTTCTTTCTCTGTCTTTCCCCATCAAAATTTGGCCCATTATCTACTTACTTGAACTAATAATCAGTTCTCTGAATGCTTTTCTCCCTTGTTCACTCAGACAAAGAACATTTTTCTCCTGAACAGATGGTGAGTACTTTGCTAACTGCTCATTATAATCCTAAAGTAAACACTGGCTGGGGATCATACGTGTTCTCTGTATAACCTCGGAGGCATCTGCCTGATTGAACCATTATAAAGACTATTAAATACTTAGAATGTTAAATTAGTGAAATATTCCTTGTGTAATAGAGTGTATTGAGAATGAACAAATACAACCTGCTTCTCAACCTATAGAGGTAATTCCAGCCTTCTGAATAATCTGAGAGAAATCTGTAATAATATTCTGTAATTTCCCAATGCCGTTGCTTAGGACAGCTCTCAACCATAAAAATCATTATTATATATAATAAATCATTATTCCTATATATATGACATGCAGATTTTTTTAAGCCATGTATGATCACAAAGTCAATGACAAAAAATATTGAAGCAAGGAGATCTTTCTGATGTCACATAAGCACTATTGAGACAAAGACTGGGAATTTACAACAACTATATTTATCATTCTTTGTTTTAACAGTAACTTAAATTTCCTTAGATGAGACAGCTGTGAGCAGTGTTGTCACATCACGTGAGGTAGATCTCTGAGATCAGAAAAAAATTAAAGACTTCACTGCATTTGATTAGAACGTGTGAGATACCAAGTGTGTAAATTGTACAAAATATATGGATGTGACTACAAAATTCAATATCTTTTGCAGAGTTCATAGGATGTTACGAAGGCAGGCTTGAAGAAGACATTTTCTAAGAAGATTATTCATTTTTCATTATTATCTTTCTCATTAAAAAATGAAAGGTGAATTCAATCATGCTCTCATAAAAAGTTCATGTAAATATTTAAGATGCCATTGATTTTCCTTTTGGGGGCTTGGCATTATAAAAACAGAAGTTCCTAATTTTCACTTTTAAATCAAATCTAATTAAATGGTTTATCAAAATGAATAATAAAGGTAACAGTCATTATTCTGACATTAAATCTTCAGCGTTTGTTCTGTTTTCATTGTTATACTGTATACGTCTGTATGATTTATTCGTTTTTAGAAAATATTAAAAAATTCACGAAAATTCAGGTTTATTTTACTTCCCCTATTTAAGAATCACAATATATTAAAAAGAAAGAGTTATTACATTAACTACCTCTTTCATATTTAGTTTTAGGAAATAGCCTAGTAATTATGACTAATATTTTCATTGAAGATATGTTGCTATACACACTTTTATATTCATACTTCAAAAATTCCTTAGCTCTTCTACATATCTACTGTGAAATTAGTAAGTATTACAAGAGTGATAAATAACAAGAATGACATGAAAATTTTACTGACTCAACTGGATTACTTGGCTAACTGAATGAAGTAAGATATGTAAAATCATCAGTGCCAAATACCAGATGATAAAGTTGGAAGTAAAAATTATATGTGCTTATGGGTAAGACTACCTCTGAACCTTTTTCAGTTCTTCCTCTGAAAATCACCCACCCTCATCAATTTGCATAGTCATTGTAAAAATGAAAAGACACTACTCCTATTTGCCTCAACAACCTGCGAAGCAGCAGAGAATCCAACTTTATTGAAAGAGAACTTCAAAATGTAAAAATGTTTCCAAAACAGAAATGGTGCAGTGTCATGTAAAAAGAATAATACATATTCGTGGTTAATATTCTACAGGAGTAATTCCATCCTTAGCACTATTTTTACTACCTTTTAGCGTTGAAAAGATCCCTGTCAGGCTGAAATTTCTCATACTTATCCCCAGTCCAAACGTTTATTTTAAAGCAAAAGAAGAAAATTTAGTAACTAATTAAATTTTTGCACTGTGGAAAAAGTTCTAATTTCTAATCTACTAAAATTGTTGCTACAGCCCAGAACAATTTACTTCCTCCACTGACATGAACTAGGTTGCTGAACAAAGCTTTTCAGCATGAACTCTTGACTTCAGGTTAGTTTGTATACATGCCAAGAGCCCTTTAAGTTATATAGTATCTGGTCAGTAAATATTATCCTGAAACAGAAAAGCCGTCAATGCCACTTCTAGTAACTGTTATCTGACAGTTCTGCCTTGAAGTCAATACAAGTGACACTTTCTGAGTGAGGGAAGAGGAGAAAGGAAACATGGGGCTAAAGCAACTAACTGATTCAGAGTAAAGGAGAAATTTATCCTGTCATTGTGGAGACACTGCATCTGAAACTGCCTTAAATGAGATGCTTAAGACAGACTATATGCAGGAGGTGGTTGTGAACAAAAGATGACAAATTTAAGACAGCACTACTGAGAGCTAAGGACATAGCTAAAGCAGGCAAACGCATAAATTACGTCATCCAAAATGTGCAGACTTCTCATAACTAATTTTAAGAGGATCATGCAAGAGGAAAATGAATGTGGACATGATATTCAAAAGAGATCCAAGATTTTAAGAAAATTAAATCATATTAATTTTCATTCCGCTCTTCATTTGAATTATATATTTGTAAATATATAATTTAAATATTATGTCCACAATCGATTAACTAACTTTATAAACATTTTTGTTTAAACAGTACAAATTCATTTTTCTCAGGCAGTTAAGTTGCTCATCCTTACCTCCCACAGATGTGGTTCCTAAGCTTACTCCAAAGAATTCAACATTTTTAGCACATGCTTGTTTAAAATATTCTGAGAATAGCTGCAGCCTAACCAGCACACCTTTCATTTTAAGACAGGTTTTATTCTTATATAATGTTATGCTTTTATCTGAAATATAGCACTCCACTACCAGAAATACGTTGCTATGAAAGTACTTGCAGACACTAACGAGACATTTTGAAACAACTCTCTTGAATGCTATAGACTGAACCTTAACCAAGTGTCCATCCTGAAACATAGTGTTTGTTGCATAGGTCAAACTGAGATAATTTCTCTTCAGCAAAGAAAATTTAAAGAAAATAAATTAAAAAAAATTAAACTGAAATTAACTGGAAAAAAAAAACTGAAATTAAACTGAAAAGAAAATATTTCAAAAACAAATTTTAGAAGTGCTTTTCTTAACTGGTGTTGTTTTGTTATTATTTTTGGTTTGCTTGTTTTCATAAAGATTGAATTTCAAGTACAAAAAGTAATCAGTGGAGATGGTTTTACTTAAAATCAATTCTAAGGTGACCGCTTGAATTCAGAAAAGGAGACACTGTTTCTTCTAAGCATGGCAATGGCACCAAAGGAGGTTGCTATCAATGTTACAATATGGAGCAGTGGGAAAGAATGCATTGAGTAGGGAATGCTTTAAAGGAGGAAGTGGAAACAAGATTTCAAACGAAATCACAAGTCAAAGATATGTAGATCAATGAAGAGAAGCACTAGTATTTTGAAGTTTTCTGTGAAATATGTAATTACTGAACGTGCAGTGGAATAGCTTGCCCACCGTACGAGAAATACTCAAACCTGTCTTAAAGCAAGTGCTCAGATATATACTCAATAACTTATATTTCTTATTCCAACACATTAAATATTTATTGTAGTCAAGGGGATATTAAATTCATAACATTTACCTAGTCTGAAATACTTTTTTTTTCTTCATATCTCTCATTTTATGGAACAGCGTAATAATATTGTGCTCTGAATAAAGTAGGAAAAGGTATACTTAAATGTGATTGTTTTAAAGAGAGCAAACTCATCATGTCTCAGTTACATGATATTTTAATGATTCATTTCTCTGCTAGATAGCTAGCAGAGACACCCCCATCTGCATCTATTTAATTCACAGGAAATAAAACTTCATTAGTTGCTAGAAGAAATAATAACACCTTTGTTGTATTCTTTCTCACAAGAACTTCAAGAATGATGGAGGTCATCACTGAAGAGCACAGTATAGTTCTGGCATTCAGGAACAAACCTAGAAGATGAGACTGTCAAATAAAATAAATATGTGAATAACAGCTCCTTTGG